>NC_067399.1:520204991-520504991 GCF_016432865.1 Antechinus flavipes
CCAAGCTCAAAGAAAGGTGGCTTTTGGAAGGTGTTGTATCAAATAATCTAAAATGGTTTTAAAGTAATATGGTTCAGAATACTCTTCCCTACACAGAATATAGCCAGCAATTTTCTACAGCCAAATGCATTCATTCAAGAAGGTTGACATGTACTTCACAAAAAAAAAATCACATCTTGGTAAGAAAAAAAGAAATATTCTTTAGATACAATCATCCTAATGCTATTAAGGATATTGGATGGGGCTGGACCTGTGATTTCATTCCTCAGGAAAGAAATCCCTTCTACCAACATGCAAGTCAGTTGTTGTTGTTATTATTGTTGCCTTTTCTACAACTGAGTTTTAGAGAGTTGCCAAGAACATGGAGAACGAGTTACCCAAATACACAAAGCCAGAATGTGTCAGAGGCACAACTTAAATCTGGTATTTCTAGTGTTCAAGGCCAGATCTCCATTCACTTCATCATGGTCTTACTCTGAATCAAAGGCTTAAGGAGAACAAAGTCAAGAAGGAGGGAGCCAACCAAAGGAAGAAGAGAAATGCAAGAATACTATTGGTGTGTCTGTAGTTCAAGTAAAGGCTTTCTTTGGGCTGCATCAAACCTGGAATAATTCTAAGGACCCAAGACCTGCCATTAGCTTGGCAAGCACAGAGCTGGCTGAAGGAACATTAGAAGCAATTTGCAAATAAGCATGTGTGTTCCTGGCATGTTAAGTTTAACGTAAGCCCTAGGAAAACCACAGACAGACAAATTAAACAGCTAGACTAAGTTACTACATGACTCCACTGAACACCTGAGACAACAGTTCTCCAGGGGCAGAAGTCACTACAGGATAAAAACCATTTTCATTTGGACAAGACACTTGGGGGAAAAAATGAGAGAAGACAAGTTCCAGTTAGGATGAATTCATATAAATTGTTCTGTGCTGTCCAAAGCATCTTTTAAAAAAGAAAGAAAGAAAACAGACATGGAGAGGTTCCAGAGAGATGGACAATTTAAATGACCTCAAAGAGGAAAAGTCTTATTTATTCATGAGGATAGAATTTTAAAATGTGGACTGGACTCCCCAGCCTACCTTCATCCAAGGCTGAGAAGGGGTTATACTACCCATTCCTTTTTGCCAATCTGCACCCTGCAGACTCAGATCAAAACTGACCTTATCTATAAAGCTTTTCCTGATTAACCCCAGCCCACAAGGAACTCCCTAAACTCCGGATTCCCTCTGAAATTTTCACCACACTATCTTTCACTTACAAGTATAGAATTACTCTCATTTGCCTCAAGGGTAAGAACCACATCTTCTATTCCTATTTAAATCTCCATGGTTCCTGGCATAGTGCTGGAAATGGAGAAGTTCTCAAAGGATTTATTGATTTACAGCCAATCAAACTAAAAGTCATAGAAGTTTGCAAAATGGTAGAAAATGAGGACAGGGTGAAAAGAGGCTTGGTAGAGCCCAAAATATTAAGAGATATTCCTTGAAACCCAGAAAAAGTATTTAGTACTAATAAAGGTAAGCATGATTTTATGTAACTTTTCATGGGATTTGTTCACCCTCTGGAGATGGTAAAGATTGAAAATGTAAATAGTCAGGAAGAGTTTAGATGAATTCATGGTTTTCAGAGCTTAAATTTGATTTATAGGATCTCTCAAGTGAATCTTTTTCTAATTCACAAGTATCCTTCATCTACCAATTATACTGGCTCCTTCCTTCTTCTTCTTAATGATTTATAAGAAAAATTTTATTAATAATCTAAGTAATAATGCCCATAATTTTTTTGTCTTATAAAGTAAGTCACCATAAGATTTTCAATGTGTATTTTTTTTTAAATCAGGCATCTATATAAACTTGCTACTCTTCACAGGTTCACTGGGATTTACTGGAATCTCTTTTTAATGTGAAGCCCCCTTTGTGGGAATCTTCTTATTCTCTTCTATCTTGGGGAATATAAGAGTACCACCCAGGCTACTATCTGTTTGTCTCACTTTGTGTCATGTAACTGGTTCTTCTTCAGTCTTGATGGTGTATTCAACACTACTTTTTTTTAAAAGTTCTGTTCATATCTTTTAGTTTTTATAACACCTCTATTTCCAGGTATAGTGCTAATTCGCACATACCCCTAAAGGAGTCTTCCTTGTAATAAAGAAATCAGTTAAGTAAAAGCAACCAACAGAGGAATGAATCAAGGTTGATATTCACAACATCTCTCCTACCCTTTCTCTCTGCTCACAAAGCTCCCATCTTAGCTCAGGCACCCATCACCTCTCACCTACGTTATTGCAACAGTCTCTTAATTGGCCTCCCAGCCCCAAATCTCTCACCACTGCAGTCCATTTTACACACCACTGCCAAAGTAATTTTCCTTAAGTACAGATCTGACCACGTGACTCCCCTCCTCAACCAACTCCAGTGGCTTCCTATTGCATTGAGAATAAAATATAAATCTGTTTAGTTTTTAAAGCCCTGCAGATCCTAGCTCCCACCTCTCTTCCAGCTTCTTGCATATTATTTTCTCCATACTCTGTGACCAAGCCAACTTGGCCTTCCCTTTCCTCCTCATCCATGACACTGAATCCCCTTTCTCCATACATCTATGGTCATGCATTTCCATGCAAATATTACCCATATCTTTATACTTGCTACTCTTCACAGGTTCACTGGGATTTACTGGGATCTCTTTTTAATGTGAAGCCTCCTTGACATAAGAGAACACTATCATTATCAGCTAAGAGGTGGCTCCTATCTCAGAGCTTCTTTAAATCCTTCTCTGAACATCTATTTCAATATCTTCCTTTTCCAAGTCACTCCCCTTCTCAAGGCTGTCAGTGTGACTAGAAATTACCTCATTCTTTGTACCTATATCCCCAATACCTTGCACAGTACCTGACTTATAGTAGGAGTTTAATAATTACTGATTGATAGAGTTCATGCTACTTGTATGAAGTATCACTGGTGACATGCTATAGCCTCCTTGTACCCATCACCTGCTTTTTGAGTTTTCTGTAATTTTTTATTTCTTTTCATTTCATTTCATCTAGTATAGTTTTGTTTTATTATTCCTTGAGATACCTATTTTAAGGAAAATATTGTGTTGAAAGGAGACTGACTTTTACAGCAGGTAAAAAATATGTTTACTCAGAGCATATTATAAATATTGTATACAGTGCAATATAGTAGATAGCTCTATCCTTCAGATGGGACTCTACCTCTATTTATAATTAGTAACTGATTTCTATGTTGTTCTGTGTTAAGACAGCTAAGTAGTACAGTTCATAGGGTGTTCCATGGAAATCAGAAAGACCTGAATTCAAATCCTACCTTAAGACACTTATTAGTCGTAAGACCTTGGGCAAGTCACTTATGCTAGAGTTTCCTCAACTAAAAAATGGGAATTCTAAAAGCACCAATTCACAGATTTGTTGTGAAGATCAAATTAGGGAAAAACATTTGCAGATGCTGGCAATAATCTCAATTAGAGTAATCATAAGTGGGACATTATTTATACTAAAACTTCTTCAACAACAATACAATACCAGTGGTCTTCACAAATTTATATCACTGCATATTTCTAGAATACTGTAAAAGCATCAAATAAATTATGGTCATAACCAATTAAATGTCGAAAAGAAAAGAAATAATTTCATGACATATAAAAAGTAAGCCACATGCATAATAATTTAAAATGCTCTAAGCCCTATGAAATGAACATAAATATACTGTATTAATTGATTAAATTTTTAAACATTGAATATATAAATAAATGAGACCTTTTTAAAAACTAACTAAGCAGCCACATTCACAATGCATTGAATGATATAAAATGATATTTAACTGACAACTTTGTTTTCTTCATAACATTCAGAAGGATTTCAATAATTTGACTATCACAAGTCTCTTTTAAAAAAGATGTTTAAGGAAATGAGAAGTTTTACCTTGAACATACTAAATACCCAATAAATATCTGTTGGATGAATGAAAGCCTTCTTTTATTCTTAATAAATTTCCTTACATTAGAGACACTCAAAATCATTTCTACTTATGTTCAAGTAATGCTTCGCTTAGGATCATCTTTTCTTTAAAAAAAATTCTTTCAAAAATTAAGAAGAATTGAAATTCAGGAGCAGCTAGATGGCACAATGGCTAGAACACCAGCCCTGAAGTCAGGAGGACCTGAGTTCAAATCTGATCTCAGACACTTAACACTTCCTAGCTGTGTGACCCTGGGCAAGTCACTTAAACCCGAATTGCTTCAGGAAAAAAAAAAGAAGAAGAAAAATTGAAATTCAAAGTCATCCAAACAGCAATGGAGAGGTGTATTGTAAGATGCACCAGATTACTAGAGAATCAGATGTGATGTATGGTATAAAGGGATACCATTAGAGAGATGTAAAACTGAATTTAAAAGTGGTCCAATATTGAAGGAAGAGGTCTGTATCTATTCACATATTCCCACAGGAATATCTATACAGTGTCAGCAATGGTTGGAAAACTATGTACCACCTGTTTTGATATGACTCTCAAGTAAAAAATGACTTTTACATTTTAAAATGAAGTTTTATTTTGATTAGAAATATAAAAGTCATTTTTAGCTTAAAGGCATAATGAACTTAGGGGGGCAGGAGGTTGGAAGGGCAGAATTTGGCTCTGCTGCTATAGTCTGCCAATTTCCTGCTCTACTTTGGAGCGAGGCCCTCCAATAGTGAATGGATTTAAAGGGGATTTAAGGGAAGATGATATGGATAGAATATATAAATAAGAAGGTATGAATGAAGGTGTGAATGTTGCATCCACTTAGAGGATATATCCACATCAGTGAGATCACATACTCATCAAAGAATCTAATACATTTAAAAGATTCACTCTAGACTTTGGTTGTGACAGTATAGAAAAAAGGAATCTCTTCAAACTTTCTCTTTCTATCCCAAGTAGCATCAAGGGTTATTTTTAAAAGGAAAAAAAGTCACTAAAAAGCAATCCAAGGGGTGAGTATAGTAGAGAAAAAGGGCAATTGTTGCTAGCAGTAGGAAAGAGGTAATTATGGGCTCACTATATAGCTATAAACTTTCTGTTTTTTCCCAACACCAGCTAAGAAGTAATCTTCTTTTCCCTGAGTCACTTGCCTATCACTCTGCTTTGAGAAAACTAGAAAGTGAAAATAAAGAATACCACATGATGGTGGTGTCCTTTTGGAACCAAAACTTGAGTGGTGGGACAGCAACAAAAAAAGCTGTGTCGTCTAGTACTTCCCTGCAAATCACCCCCAAAACTGTATGAATTATTCGTTGTCTTATATTCCTATGATAAAATGGAGTCTTTATTGTCTTTAAATACATTTTTATTATCATTAAATAACTTGATCTTGAATCTCAGTCTCCCAGTGGGAAAGGCTTAAAAACTTATGCCAAAAGTGTAGGGCAGGGCAGATAAAAAATTGTTCCAAGTGTATAGGAAAACAGAAAAACTGACTGTTTGAATGAGAGAAAAAATAAAGCAAGCAGATGAAAAGCCAAAAGCTAATATGGAAGTTAAGCCACATAAAGGAATTACTGTATCATTTTATATCCTATGCTATCATGTGTATAACACTCACTTGATCTTGAGCCACAGGAAGGAGATATCTGTCCAGTTGGGCAAGTACACATGTTTGGCCTTGAACAAAATCCATCTCCACAGGAATGCCGACAGATTGCTACAAATGAAGCCAATGGTTCATTAGTAAATTCATTGAAAGCAATGAAAATACAATAGAGTATAACAGAAAACAACAACCAGCCAATATTAAGTAGACCTGTGTGCTTAGCTAGCTCTACCACTTTCTAGCTACATGACCTTGAGCAAGTCCAATCTTTCTGAGCTTCCATTTCCTCAAGACTATTGGACAAGATCACTTCTAAGGTTCTCTCCAGCACAACAATTCTCGTCTCTACACTACAGCTTCTCACATAACTTCCTTACTAATGACAGAGATTCTCCAGAATAGACTGTGATAAAGATTAAGTCTATGGGTATGAGGAAATTCACCTTGTTCACCTTGTAGAAATGAATGGATTATTTTGAGCTCCCAACAGACCTTTTGGTCCTATGGATCAAATTGGACCAAAGTCCATTACTGTTTCTGTGATACAAATTAGTGCTTGTGCCTTAAATAAGTAAATTCATCATCAAAATGAGCAATACTAACTTCATCACAGGAATGATCCTGCTCATAAAACCCCAAATCAGTTTGGTAAGAAGAAATTCAGGGAAGATGAGGCTCAAATAATTGATAATAATCAATGGAAAATATATAAAAATATGAAAACTATAACTTCCACACACAGTGGAAGTTAGAATTAATGAAGATTGCATAATTATTATGTAGTAACAATTACAAGTGATTACAGAAATGCCTAAAATACTTATCTAAGCACACTAAAATAATACTATGATATTTTTCCACATCAAGGAAGC
This sequence comes from Antechinus flavipes, assembly GCF_016432865.1. Lineage (NCBI taxonomy): Eukaryota > Metazoa > Chordata > Mammalia > Dasyuromorphia > Dasyuridae > Antechinus > Antechinus flavipes. Next base: position 520,211,444 of record NC_067399.1, read on the forward strand.
TTTATCAGCATGATACAAATTATTTTGTATATAGTTTGAGCTTACCAAATGAAAAAAATTATTTTCTTTACAGTCAAGAATTCAGGCCACTAAAAGATATTTTTTCCATTTGTAAATTCATGCCTTGCTCTAAAGATTTAATCATGTAACATCAAAGGTTTCAACTATACAAGTTCAAACTTTTTTACCTTTTTTTAGACCATGTACCCCTTGGAAAGTCTGGTAAAGCCTACTGACTCCATCTCAAAACAATGTTTTTTTTAAAAATAATTCAAGGAAATGCATTTTTAATCATAACTTAATGAAAATAAAGATGTATTTTTTTCCTATCAAAGTTCATGGATCCCCTGAAATCTGTACATGGGATCCCTTAGGGTTTTGTGGACCTTAGATTAAGAACCCCTCAACTAGATGAAGTCTTAGGTTCCTTCCATCTATAAAATTCCATGATTCATAACTATATATAGTTTATAGCTATGTAGTTATATAGGTTTCTATTTAAAATGCTATTTTTAAGAAGGAATTATGGCCAATTTGGAACTATTCCATGGCTCCTCAATCTGAAATCATTCGTCCTATTGGCATTATCCCTCATTCTTCCTACTATATTTGCTTGATTATTACTTTACTTTCACTACATTAATGTGATTTCCCTCCCTTAAGCAATATGAACAAATACATGGTTATATTGTAATGGACTTAGGTAGTGACCAGAAAAGAAAAATTCAGGAAGTCTCCTAAGCGAAGCAATAATGGTATTCCCCCCCAAAAAAAAAATTGCCTACAAGCAATTTTTACAGGCATGCAAAGCATATGCAACTAGTATGCAAATATATTCATGGATCTTCTTATTTCCTTTATGGTTCCTGGAAAAGTCTAAAAGTAAACACAAAATTAAGCTATACCTTACAGCAGATCTAAACCTAGGAAAGGAAAGAGAAAGAGACAGACAAACAGATACCAGAGACAGAAAGAGGGAGAAGGAAGGACAAATGTAGTGAGGAAAGAGAGGGAGGGAGGGAGGGAGGGAGAAAGGGAGAGAGGAAGAGAGGGGATTAGAAAGAGGGAGAAGAAAATGAAAAGAGACATAGAGGGAGACAGAGTTGGGGCTTCTCTCTGGCAGGCTGGTGAAGTCTATGATCTTCTTTTCAGAATAAACTTTTAAGTTTTTAAATGCACAAAATAAAATATATAAGGTTACAAAGGAAACTAAATACACTGTAATACTGTTATCAATATATTTTAAAAATAAGTCAATGGAATCCAAGTTAAGAACCCTTTCTAGAAGTTGGAAAATTTTAATACATTTCCTAAATTGGAGTCAAATTCTACTTATAGTAGGCTTTGCAGTCAATACATTGATGCCATACAGTTAAGTTATACTAAATACTAGAAACAATGCATACTAAAACAATAACACCTGGAAAACTTGAATGAAAATTCTGATATGAACTTACGGACAATGCACTGATTTCCACCAGGTAAGGTTTTCCATCCAGGGCAACAATAAGCATTGTAACGTGATCCACACACATTTGGTCTAAAACAAAAAACACATAAATTTCATACTTTCATTGGGGGGGGGGATTAACAAACTAAATGAGAAAATCATTTTGCTATAGGATACAGGAAACAAATTTGGAGAAATAAGTCCTGTTTTGGTAGTTTGGGATACTTTAATGATTCCTTTGGGAAGACTCTTGCAGTGATGATTAATATAAACTATGCATGCAATCTGTCAATAAAATGAAAATAAGTGAAGCAATATGAAGTATGTGAAATTATATCAGCATGTGAGGAACTCAGACAGTAGATCCATATGAACCTAATTTTTAAAATAAACTACCTATATCTATCTATCTATCTATAGGAAAGGAAACCCACTGTACTGAGGATTTCAAATATCTATTCTTTGAAGTCTGATGTATTTTTTTCTCCTATGGCCCAGCCTACCTCTAAAATGTTACAACATTCTTACTTTTACCAGAAATACAGGAATGCAAACTATGGCATTACTCAATAAAATAAAAGTCAAAACATGTAAATATTTCTTTAGCAAAGTTTGGGAAGGCAGTTGTTACAAGCTTTCAGGGAAAACTACAGAAATATGAAGTCAATATTACTTAGGAATATTTTTGCAAGCTAACAGTTCAGCCAGGTTTCTTAGGGACATAGTCCCAACTGACAACGTAGGAGAACAAAATCAAAATGTTCCCTCTAAAAGTTTATAGAAACAAGTTATTAAGATATAATTGTGTCTAAAATGAAAAAAATAAAAGTTTTAAATCGTATGTATATGTGTGCATATATATAGTTATATATACAGATAAAGATCACATACACACAATGGGGAAACATCTATTTTATTTTGCAACATTCTGAGGTCCCAAATATTGACTTTGGTTGTGAAAACTTAAGGGTTGATTTAGATGGCCAATTTTTTTTTACAATTATTTCCAGGCTGGCTTGTGGAGGCATTTATAAAACTTCTAGACAAGACAGGATTAACACTTTTAAAGTAGCTAGAGAGATGAATCCACTTTTGGTTAAAAAAAAAAAAAAGTACTACACAATTTTTTATAGTTCCTCACTAAAACAAACATTTAGCAATATGGTTGTAGGCTATGTATATAAATTCACATACCCTTCTCTGAATCATATTCCATTATACTGGGTGGATATCTCTCTTTAGTAATACAAGTTAGTCCTAACTACTCAAAATTTCTGCCAAGTCAAATATTATAGAAAATGATAAATTTCTTATGGACACAAATACAATGATTCAAACTTTTTTTTTACTCTGTAGCACTTAATAAAATGCACTGGATACAATAAATAACTGGTTGATGTGTATGAAAGGGAAGATACAGTAGACAGTTAACAAGTACTCAATCTCCATAGAGGTTTCCCTAATCTATAGAGCTAATGCAGGAGAAAATTAATCTCCTCAGCAGTAGGATATTGGGTAATATCCAGCGAGCCACAGGGCTCAACCCAAACACAATCCAAAACTGCACATTGGAATCAGTGAGGGCCACAGGAGATCAGGTAATGATGCCTAAGTAGGGGTGACGACTACAGATAATTTGGCTAGAATTGACTGTCTAATCTGCAGAAAGTAAGCAAGATTTGTTTATTCCATTGTCTTTGAATCTCAACTACACAATGCCTTAATAATCATTGTCAATTGACTATTTGTATTTGAACTGAAATAAGCTCCCATTTGATAGTCCATAAACATTTTTCCTGACACTTATTATTAACTATTGACTTATAGGACTTAATAAATTTTACTGACTGCTTAATTGATTGCAATTAACTTGGAATATACTTTGTTGGTACACAGGCTGATTTACTCCTACCAATACAAACCAATTTTACAAGACAAATCTTGAGGTACAGCCTGAAGCACGAAGAGATCCAAGGTAGGTAAGTGTAAGAGGCTGTGTTTAAACACAGAATTCTATGCAGTATATACCACTGCTTTTCCTATGGCACATAGGTTTTTTAAAAAATCTTCTTTCAAATCTACCATACTAGTACTCTATCATAGTATATTTAAATCTTTTAAGTTTTTTTTTTATAGACAATGGGCAGCTGAGTAGCACAGTGGACCTGGAATCAAAAATACACTTATTCCTGAGTTTAAATCTGGCCTCAGACACTTACTAGCTATGTGATCCTGGGCAAGTCACTTAATTCTGTGTGCCTCTGTTTCCTCATTTAGAAAACAAGTAGGATGAGCTATTGGAACCAATCCCCTATGAATTCATTGCATAAATGACTACTTTTTTTAAAAAATGATCAGAAAATAAGTAGGAAAAGAAAATGGCAAACCACTCTATTATCTTTGCCAAGGTCACAAAGAGTTGGACATAACTGAAAAACAACTGAATGACCTGGGAAAAGCATCAAGTTTTTTTTCATTCACTATATCATCAAAGTCTAAATCTGCCTTTTCTTTTTCTTCCTGGTGACTTCAAACTTATTTTGAATAATTAAATAAATTTATTTTGAATAATTAAATAAATTATTTAATAAAATAAATTGAATAATTAAATAAAAATAAAAGCAATGGGAAAAGTCAGCTCTGAATTAATAAATTTTAACATGTACAATAAGTTAAATGAAACAAACTTCAGAAAAAGCATGGTATCCATATATGTTGTCACCTTTTAATGACTTGTATATGTCCAATTCATTTTATTTCTAAATTCTCTCAGTGGTTGAGTAATAGCCTTTTTATTTGTTGTCTCCTCAATACGTTTCATTTCTGGCTATTCAATTTTAGTTCTTTAAGCTACATAATCTATTTAACTCTAACAACGTTTTAAAAATGTTATTGCTCTTAGGTCCTTATCAGTTCTAAGCCTTAATCACATATTTTGTGCTATGGCAAGTAATAGAAAGATGCAAGATTTTCCCTTCTGCAAAAATTCAGTATAATGCAACTTATTGAAACAAGTTGGGTGGTATTGGTAGTACTTATCCAGAAAAATGATTACAATTATCAAAAATAAACTCATTGTCTATTTTATTGGAAATATCAAAACTCATAAAATGCTGACAGAAGCATTAGATTTTTTTCCCTTATGAAAGACCACATTCTGTGGCCAGGAATGCATATCTTACATTTACAAAAAGGAAATAAATACCTGCTTGGCCAAAAACAGTCTTCATCATCATGGGAGTTTATACTACAAGGGCATACATGTATATAGGTTGTATATAAAAATCCAGATCTAGATTTTTTTCTATGATTCTATCATCCATTTCATGTAAATTTATATCTTCTCTGCCCTTCTCTTCTTAGCCACTTAAACTAAAGAGTACACTAAGTCAAAGAGCTCTAATAAGATACAATTTGTTATAATTAAAAGGCATGAGAGCCCAAACTTAAGAAAAAGTATGTTTTCAAGGAGGCCTCGTGTTACCTCACCTAATCCTGTTTTCTCTGTAATGGTAAAAGTGAAAAATGATAGGTCACAGAATGCCTAAATCTGGACTAAAAGAAATTCTAATTATATTTTCACCTGAACCATTAGATTAGCTATGGGGGAGGGGAGAAGATGGAAAATGTGTTTCTACTTCATCTCACCACTTTAACTTGTAAAAATATAACTAAAGTAATCATCTACAATTTCTTTTACCCGTTACTTATAATACTGTGCTTTGCAACAACTCCAACTCTAATCATCCAGGGAGATGGGTCAACCTCAGCAGGCTTGGGGTTTGGATTGAGTTCACACACAGCACTCCAAGATGGGACTGACTGCCTAAAATGTATTTGAATTGACCAAACAGCTGAGGTCTACAAAATCAGAACAGAACTCTGCGAAAATGGAACATTTTATCATATGTTCTGCTTATAGCCCAAGATAATGAAGTCTGGGGACTAGAGCACTTCAATATGTGAACTTCATCACTGGAATAGCAGTACCTTGGGACTGAAATCAAATGCTACTAAATGTGGCAAGCAAGAACCTATGCTCAATTTTAAAGCAAGAACTTAGATATTTCATTTTTATGGCTGCAAAATTCTACATACTTAAATAATGGATGAAAATGAGAAGAATCCACCCACACATTCAGTCCAGGGCTTGATAAGTTATGCTCACTCATGATGTAAGACAAACTCATTCCAAATTTACATATCTTTATAACCCAAGTGAAGAGCTAGTATAACATAAATGGACACAGACAACTTCAGAATAACAAAGATCTGGTGGAAGTCCAGCCTCTGATACATACTTAGCTGAGTGACCCTGGACCTACTTTCCTATCATCTTTTCAACCACTTCAGCCTTGCCCTGAGAATTAGAAACTATCCTCTGGAAGTTTTAATCCTTATCTTCCAAACTTTTGCACTAAAGCCCTACTATTGTCTAACTCATTTGGCTCACTATTTCTGGCATGTCAAAACATCCTATACTTCAATGCCTATTCCCCTACCACCTTCTAATCAGGCTCCCCAAATTTCAGTCTTGTGGTCACACATGTACCTTTCTACTTTCTATCAAATTTTCTCTACCATTCTTTCTGAAAGGAGAATCACTCTACTTCTCTGTGGCTCCTACCTTTTTCAATAAAAAAAAAAAAAACATTGGTTGAATGGTACAAAAATTTTGGGGGTCTCACATGATAATGACCTTATAATATGTATCTATTACATTGGAAAAAATAATGAAAAAAATTACTATTAATTCAGTAACACTTTAAATGAATTTGTACATAATCATAAAAGCAAAACAACACATTCCATTTTTTTAAAAAGCTAGAAGAGCATTTTTTCCTATTAAATATGAAGATAACATCAATAATATAAAGCTATTGACAAAAAATCCATTATTCAACACTACATATTTTGTCAGGGAAAATTAAGACCAAAATGACAATGTTCAGAGCACAAATAGATTCACACACTCCTTAATTAACTCTCCACGCCATCAGAAATACAAGGCCTAAAGATTATAATGAACTACTAACCTACACACATGAAAGTTGGGCTATTTAAACTATGAAAATTTCTTTAATCTTTGTTACTCTCTGTTAAATTCCTTCCCTAAATTTTTAATACCTCTTCATGATGTGGAGATGACTCTGGGGTTACAGAAGGGCAGGACAATATATTAAAAATCAAGCAAGTACATTTTATAAATGTTTGGTTATTAATTGACTCTCTCTTGAGCTCCAATTCTGTATCTCTTTCTGCGTCTCAGGATAACCCACCAATACTTTAAAACACATATTAAAAATGAAACTTCCCTTCCAAATCTGTCCTACTGCCAAAATTTCTATCTCTAATATGACCAATAATTGCTCTCAGTCACTCAAAATTGAAATCTCAGTTTTGTCTTTAAATTTCTCTTCTTTCTTCCCTCAAACTTATATTCAATATACAGAATTCTCTTGGTTAGGAAAAAAAAATCTTCCTTGGCTGCCTATGATAAGATAAAAGATCACATTCTCAGTCTAGTATTTAAAGTCCTCACCTATATAATTCTAATTTACCTTTCCAGCTTTCATATTTTTGATCTCTACATAACTTCTTAACAAATTGATTGTTCTCAACATTGCATGTCTCCTACCTCTAAGCTTTCATTTCCTATATTTGAAAAGAACATGCTATTCATCTCCATCTATTGTCATCTTACTTTAAAGACCCAGTTCAAGGATTACTGCCTCAGGGAAACCTTTCCTGATTCCAACAGCTAAATGTAATAATTCTTTCCTCATATTTTCTTAAAATACCTCCCTCGACTTTTCCTTTGCAATCCTATCTCATTGAATATACTTGGATCATACTTAATTTTGTGGGTCTATAATCCTTTATTAAATTTGATGTTTGTTGAGGGTAGGAACTATGTAGGTCTCCAATTCCTTGCACATATGAACATACTTAATAAATGTTTATTGAATTGAATTTTGCCTTTCTGTCATCTGGGAGAATCTATGTGATGCTGTCATAGAGAAGAATGGTGCTGAGAATTGAAGTGATCTCCAACTTTAAATTTATGACACTCTGACTTTATAAAAATAATCTCAAAAAATGCTGTGAAATTTTTTTTGGCTGAGAACTTCCCACAGTTAATTTCATGAAAATCTGTACTGCAGATTTCCAAAGGACTGAGAAAATTAAAAAAAATAATAATTTAAAATGCAAAAAAGGTAAATTGGGGTCCTGGTGGAGCCATGAATTACAGTAAGAGACAACACTAATTAGAAATGACAATGCAAAAACAAGGGAGCTGAGAGGGAAGAAAGGGCCAGATTCCCATTAACCTGAAAGCTACCTACTGAACAACAGAAAGATGACTGAGCTGATGGGCAAGCAGCAGTAGTAGTATTGGGACAAGCTGGAGGCTTGAGAGCTAGCCAAAAAGAGGTGGTCACAGAGTCTCATAATTAGTGTCTAACATCCACTATTATGAATGGAAATAATTTCAATGAAACATCCTGAAAAAAAAATTAACTCTCCTTAAATGATTCTGGTCTATGGAGCTGAAATTAAAAGAAAAACAAAAACTCAAATTTATATAGTGACTAGTAATTTAAATAGTAAAACAGGTTTTAAATTATCTTATTTCGATCCTCTCAATAACCCTTTGAATAGACAGCATAAATATTTTACAGAACAGTAAATAAGGATTAAGTCACTTGTCCAGGAATATCTACTAAGAACACTACTATACCACTCTACCTGAGTTCAATATACAAGTCCTTAACAATATTTATTTCTTTGTTCCATTCATTCCTGGACCAAGTTAGAATCTCCCTTGTAAAATATTATTCCCATCCTTCCCCTATTACCTATTAGATGAAAGACAATGCTCAGTGCTGCTAAGAAATCCCAACGTAAGGTCTTTATTCATAGGAGAGAATGACCTTTAAAGTCCCTAGTAATTTCATGACAGAAAAAGAGAAGCCTTTGGAGAAAGACTTGGGCTCTGAATAACCCGGAACACAGACAACAATCATGACCCTGGCTCCACATCTCCAGCACAGGAAAGCAGAAAGTTACCAAGTTACCAACTTATTCAAACTGTATTCCAAATTTTTGTTTTTAAATTGGTTGTTTGGAACTCAGAAGCATTTCCCCATAGGGACAATGTTATATGTAAGTGATTGTTAGTTTCTCAAGCCAATCAAACAGTACTGTTTCAACTATCATTTAAATAGACTCTCAATCGGTTAAATAGACTTTGTGGGCTGGTCTGGGAATCTAACTACCACTTATAAAATACCTTCTATGAAGAAATGCATTCCACCACATGCAACCAGAAGGGAATTTGTCAGTACCAAGAACATATAGCCATCTCTCCCATATCCGCACTCTGGCCACAGTGGTCCAGCATGTGGCAAGTAAGGAATCACAACTTCTCAAAGATACTTAAAAGGAGTGAGGAAGCTTATCCTCGGAATAAATTATCCAAACAGTTTAGGAAGACAAGTTTATGGAAGACACCGTTGTTGTTACTGGGGCATATATGTTCTAATACTCCATAAAGGGACTTTTCAGGAAAGCAAGGCATATATTTCAGGATCACCCACACTGCTTTTCCATTCCAGGTTCCCTTTCAATCAAAGATCAAGTCTAGAGCTCAGATGGCTCCTTCAGGATTTCTTGAGTAATACTACTTCAGGTAAAGAGGCAAGGCTGGTTCTTGGCCCAATCTTTTAGCAGTCATTATGGTATCCAAATTATTCAGGCATTTCTGGTCCCTTGGGGCTAAATAATTCTCTTTCCCTCTACATGCTTTTTTCTAGAAGAGGGTGTCACTTAGACTTGGGTAATCATAAACTGAGTCAGGAGCAAGCCAAGACAAGGAAAAAATGATGACAATATCTCAACAGGGATTTCAAAATCATTTTAAAGCACTAAATATTTTTTTATAAACATCTTTAAGACAATTCGAATTCTTCTGATTTTTAAAGATGTTAAGAAAATGAAGAAGGTAAGTTAAGAAGTCAATGAAGGCAAAGTTTAGAAAATTAGATTCTACTGGACTATAAGCTTCTTGAAGACAGAGGTTTTTCTATCATCATAAATTAGTTATGCATTAAATAATTAAATACAGAATAATTAGGAATTAGATTAATTCATTATGTATTGAAGAAAAGTTGATACTCAACAAAAAGTGCTCATATAGAATGAGAATGACTCCCCCATATAATTCTGAATAATAAAATTTTAAACTGGAAGGGGCTTTTAAGCATCATTTTAATCCAATCCTTTCATTTTACAGGATAGGAAACAGCAATAGGGTCCTAGATGCCAACTCAACTTTTGATACGTGCCCCTATAGGACACAATAATCAGAAAATCAAGGCTCAAAAGGAAGCTCAAAATATACTATTAAGTTTGAAGTTTCTGCAAAATACCAAGAAGTTAGTGAAAGGTATTTGGTTTTTGAGATTATTGCATAGCAACTAAAGACTCATATTATTCCAAACACATTAATTTTATCAGTTTGCAGTTTGTTAAAACAATACTTAGGAAAAGGACTGAAAAAACAAATGAAAATTCCATTTAAGATGTACACATAAATACATTAGAAAAGAGACAAAATATTAGGGAAATGGTAGTGGAAACTGGCATTAATGAATTGTAACAGATAAATCAACAAGGGATAATGTGAGGGTCAAAGAATTGATTACTAGTTTATATTCACTTCATTCGCAGAAACAAAAATCAAGGATCATTTTTGTCCTGCAAAGAATTTTCTGGAACCACATGGGAAAGAATTTTAAAAATCTGAATAATTAGATGAAAACCATGACTTTAATCCTGGAAAAAAAAATGTGTTGGGAGTTTTTACACAAATGAGACCCTTATAATAACACAGAAAATGAAAATCATTTTTGGCATTAAAAAAACAACCAAATGACTACACTGTATTATATTGCTTATTTCTTACATGTTACAGAATATGAAAGCAACTATATAGCTGATCTTGATGAAGAGAAGCAGCTAGCATGAGAGATTAGTCATTCAGTAAACCTCAAAGTCTTACCTTGTGGAAGTGAGATGCCACAAACTCTTCTCTGCCAAGAACCCTCTCAATGTTTCCTAGAATTCCCACTCCTGCCCCAAGAGAACTAGTAAAATGGTAGAAATGGAACCTCAATTGCATGTCTGCCCTTTACAGATCCTGATTCTTCAGGAAAATAAAAATAGTCCTTCCTCATAAAATGTTTGGAGAACTCTTATTTAAGCTAAAATTTGTCTTAGACAATTAAAAAAATAAAAAAAGATCATCTCAAATATTCAAGAAACTCACCAGAGTGTCAACTTTTAAAACTGACTCTTGGATAAAAGAGATTGTTATTTATCCAGAAGATACATTTTATCCTTTCTGTATGATTCAAGAAGTTAAATGTTGGGAATCTGTGCTTGGCCCTGTGCTATTTAACATTTATATCGGTATATACCTCAACAATGATACTGTTTGAGGATGTATTCTGATGGAAGTGGATCTCTTCGATAAAGAGAGTTAATTCAGATCAAAGATGGACAGAAGCAGCTACACCCAAAGAAAGAACACTGGGAAATGAATATAAACTGCTTTCATTTTTGTTTTTCTTCCCGGGTTATTTCTACCTTCTGAATTCAATTCTCCCTGTGCAACAAGAAAACTGTTCAGTTCTGCACACATATATTATATCTAGGATATACTGTAACTTATTCAACATGTAAAGGACTGCTTGCCATCTGGGGGAGGGGGTGGATGGAGGGAGGGGGAAAATCGGAACAGAAGTGAATGCAAGGGATAATACTGTAATAAAAAATTACCCTGGCATGCGTTCTATCAATAAAAAGTTATTTTAAAAAATTTATATCGGTAAATGGAATAACCGACTGGCATGCTAATCAAATTTGCAGACAACACAAAGCTGGAAGGTATGTATCACTAGCACATTCAACAATATATTACACTAAAGATCTGACCTTGACAGGCTATAACGTTGGTTCTAAAACTTTCTGATCACAGGAACCCTATTTATGCTCTTAAAAATTATTAAGGATTCCTCTCAAAGGTGAGGGTTTTTATGTAGGCAATATCTATTGACATTTATCAAATTAGATATTAATACATCTTAGTTTCATTATGAAAATAGTTTTGAATTGAACCACCTTGAAAGGGTCTCAGAGACCCTCAGGAGTCCTCAGACCATACTTTGAGAACCACTCGACTGACTAAAGAACTGGGTTGACTCTAATAAGCTGAACTTTAATAAGGATAAATATAAAAAGGGTCACCAAGAAAATATCTTGATGATCGGAAAAGACCAGGTTCTAGTCATATAATGGGATTAAAGGATTTAAAAAATGGACAGTCTGAGTACCATAGTGGAACACAGAGAAAGCAAAAGAGATCTCCTGTACATTGGGCATATCTTTTATGGAGAACAAAAAATGTGCTAATTGGTGGGAAGAGCATATAATCTGTACTACTAGAGACAATGTACACAGCAATGAGATCACAAATTAATTAATGAACTTAAGAACATTTTTGCTGCAAGGCTACAATTAAAAAATTCTTATATTATCATATATTTCTGGTCATATAGTAATTCATAGATGAATTTTGTCCATAGAAAGGAAAGTTGTCAGAATCTAGATCATTTGATAGGATAACTAAAGCAAATAACTATAACTTACTGGAGGAAAGGCAGCATGGTATCTATAAGTAAAAATCATGCCTGACTAATCCTGGAGAATTTTTTGAGGTGAGTAAATAAATGCGTGGAGAAAGAGGGAAACTATATTATTTAGACCTTGAAAAAAACACTGGCAAGGTTCCATACCAAAGGCTATTTAAGTAAAGTTAAGTTAAAAATGGGATTAATTTCTGTCAGACAAGGAGCTGGCTGGGAGACAGGAAACAAAGGAAAGGGATAAATGGACATTTCTCTGGATAGAGAAATAGAATGGATAAGGTTTCCCAGGGATCAGTGCTGTGACTATTCTCATTCAACATCTGTATAAATCATCTGAAACAAGGAGTGTACAGTGAAATATACAGGATTGCTAATGGTAATAAGCTCCAAATAACTACCTTCTAGGATGATAGAAATAATCTACAGGAAAATCACACCAAGTTGTACAAGTAAACAGAAAAGTCAATGGCATACTTAAACAAAGACAAGTAGAAGAGTAATAAACATGAGGAATAACAGTAGAAAGTATTCCTAAAAGGAAGGTACCTGGGCTATTATTTGTAACTAAGAAAAGTAATGTAGAATCATTTTAGTTACCCTGAAAATCATCCAAATTTGCTGCTATCCCTTCCCCCCCGCCGCCAAAGGACAATAAAACACATTAATTGTCATATTAGAGAGCCACCCAGATATATCAAATTATGGTACATCCAAAACTAGAGATTTTTATTCATTCCACTTACTATTATACTAAGTACCTTAGTGACACAAAGATGAACAAAATCTAGTACCTGTTCTGAAAGAGGCCAAAGAGGTATTTTAATAGAGAATATAAGATTCACATAAAAATGTCTAAAACACAAAGTAAATTGTTCTGATCATGTAACAAAAACTGCAAATAAAGCTCAGAAATGGGAGATCATCTTCAACTAGCAAGATGAAAGTAAGCTCCATGAATGAGGGGGTGTTAGATAAGTATTCTAGAAGCTAGAAAAAGAGTACAGAATATTCTAAGTGAAAGAAACCACACAAGCAAAGGAATGGAGGCAAGAAATCACAGGAAGTATCCCCAGAATGGTATGTGGTCTTTAAAAAGTAAAACTGTAGTTGCTTTTGTTCATGTGCCTAAAACATAAGTTCTGGTGGACCTAGAAAAGATTCCATGATGGACCACCACAAACTGGTGAAAGTTTTATTCTCTAAGTATGGACAAAAATGAGATTTAAGTCTAAAAAGATCAAAATGGAGAACAGGAAAGTTTATAGAATTCTAATAAAATTGAAGTTAAACATATGAAGAAGAGAGATAGGACTTCACATATTATTTCATTTAATTCTAAAACCAACTCTGTGAGGATATTGGTTAGATATGATTACCATTATTTGACATAAAAGGAAACTATGACCAGAAACTTAAGAGATTTTTTCCTATATCAATGAAATTAACTACTCTGAAGAAATCAAGTTGTTCAAGCCTTCTACCTCTTAATTCTATGAACTGTCCATACAAAGACTCTCAGTGGACAAAAACTATATAGTGTTTTAAATGGGACAAAAAAGCTAGGAAGAACTATAACATGAAGGAACTTAAGAATGTTGCTTGAATAAAGAAATAAGACAAATTGTATATGGTAAGCATCTAAATAAGCAGCAAGGTACAAACATCCCAAAACCATGAAGATGTCCAAAGTCAATGCCCTGATTGAAGGAACAGCAAGAAAGCAAATACCATTGAATTGCAGAGTGTGCAGAGGTTGGGGTAGGGCAGAGGGTGTCCACTAAGAGGCAGTGACACTCTAAAACAAAGATGACTCAAAAATCACTTATAGGTGGCTTTGTAATGTGTTTTTATAGTTGTATTTTAATATGGGTGTGTCTCATGTTCTTGGAATTAACTTCCAAACTAAAAAAAAAAAAAAATCTGTCCTAGAGTATTTAGACATTTTGCCTAAAAGCAGAAGAATGGTCTAAATGATCTCTTGAGGTTTTCTTCCAATGGTCATATGGCCCACTTGGGGTCCAATCTAGAATGCTGGTCATTTCCCAAGGGATCTTTTAAGCTTTATTGTTTTCTAACATTTTCCATAAGCTATTTTTTTTTATTAAATGATGCAAGGTTCACCCTTTGAATACCTCCCCTGCCCTAAGGATGTTTTGACAGTGTTTGTGTTTTAAGTTGTAATTAAACAGATTAAGCATTTTTGTCAACAGTAAAACTCCAATAAAGCAAATACTTCAAGTAGGATAGGTGCTGTCAAAAATGAAAAGAAAAAAATACATATATTTCCTAGCACAGGTTGAAAACTGACAGGTTTAAAAATCTCTGCAAAGATTTCTGATTATGAAGCCTCTGCTCTGAAGAATTACTGTCATATGTAGCTTCATCATCATTTTCAGATATATAAGCATATAAACCAAAATCTTTTATTAGATCATAAAGTATAGTAAAAAGATTTTCCAAGTGATCTTGGAATCAGAACATTTAGGTTCAAATTCCCATTCCATCACTGATTAAGCATGTCGCCTGTCTTTCCTGTCAAGCCACTATCTCTAAGACTTAATTTCTGCTTCAATAAAATGAGATGCTTAGGCGAAATCATTTCAATTGTGGGCCAAAAATTCAATGATGTCTTTACCTATCTAAAACTAACACAAAAGCATCTGAAAGAAAAAAATTTGCACTAGGGTAATTTAGTGTTATAATTCCCTATGAAGAATGAGTAAGAACTACCTGTAGCTTTCTGTATTTTTTAAATAAAGATGCAAAAAACTACTATTTGTTTAAATAAATATTAACATCTAAAAAAAAGAAGCAAGACAAAAATGAAAATTGGATTTAGTATCAGTCAGAAGATGCAGAGCCAGGGGGAAAATCTTCCTCTATCTGCAATTCAAAGGTTTTATCACTTTTTTATAAAACATTTGTTTGAAATGCCTCACTATAAAATAAAATTGGTATATTATTTTCACTTAGCTCTTTTATGAATGACACAGAGGAAGAAGATGGCCACCTGTGGTGCAAAAAAAAAAGTTTCCTCTTTCTCACATGTGAATTTATTTCTATCATCCCTAATTTCTAGATAACCTTTTTAATGACTCCCAAGTTGCCTGCTGCCATAGTGATCCATGGATCACTGGACTTTTACATGAGCATCCCAGGACTACACTATAATTGTGACTATGGGATATTAGAACCTCAAAGAATCGAAATGGCAGATAACCCAAAGAAAAGCAAGGTTGAATCATGGAGTAAAACTGAAAGACAGCCTAAAGTGCAAGTATTACATGAGTAGCCCCAAATGATTAAGCACATGAAAATTCTTTAAAATTTTATTGAACTGATTTAAAAGAACTAGAGGAGATCTTTTAGTGGTTTGGACATATCTTTAATGAAGGATTATAGAAACACATGGAGAGGTTGTAATTTAAATAAGGAAGAAAGTACCTACACCAAAGAAAAAAATCATAAATTCATTGAATTATTCCAAAGTTTATACCTGGTCATAATTATTCTTTGCATCCTCCAAGTCCTGGCTCAATAAAAAGTTGAATGAAGGGAAAGAGACATAAGGAACAGATAAATGGATCAAGTAATTTTGCAGATATTCAAAAGTATGTATAGTCGCTCTCCAGAATGCTCTATCTTTTCCTATATCCTAGAATTCTCATACTAATTCAACTTTTGTACACTAACTTTTTTATCTACTTGAATTATCATTTCTAAGTGGGAAGGAGAACTTTTGTTTTTAGAGCTAATAATCAAATCATCAAAGATTACCTGCCTTGCCCAATGTCAAGAGGCAAACAAACATCCTGTTAATAGAAGCTGCACTAAAACAATAGAACTTAGAAAACATAGTATTAGTTTTAATAAAAGTCGTCCTAACAAGGCTGAACTTTTCTGAATTACTGAATAAAATTCATGACCCTGGGATACCAAAAGAAGAAAATGATATTGAGAAAGGAAATCATTTCCTAAGAAAAAATACCATAACTCATGCTCTGAAGTTACAATGTTATTGTAATAGTTTAATGTAATTGTAATACAAAGTTATTAAGTATACAGATGTGTACTGAACTTTATCTTCAGAGAAATATCCATTAGCAAACAGGCATACCAAACCTAAGCAAATTCATTGTGGTTCCAGCTATTTTTTTACTCAAAGATTCTACCATGTTGTAGTAAACTGTAATCCCTTAAAAGGAAAAAAAAAAAAAAAAGTATTTGGTTCTGCAAAGTTCTTGAAAGACGTTTCAATATCAAATTAAAGTATGGCATTGTATCCTTCTTTTACTGGGAAATTGGATGAGAAAGTCCTTTCACCAATTCTCATCTGTGGCTCCAAGAAGTTATAGCACATGTACCAGCCACACTCCTATAAAATGTCTCAGTAGACAAGCTAAGCCAGGTTAAGGGTAACTGACAGGTCTCAAACCCACTGATGACTTAGGGAGGGGTGAGAACAATCCGTTCCAACAACCATGAAAGCAGCTGAAGCAGGCTCCATGGAGTGCTTCAAAGTTGGTCCACCCCTGAAGATGCCAAGGTCATCCACTGCATCCCAGGCCATTGTGTCATCCCGATTTTTGTCCCACTACTAGACTTCAGTGACTCAGGAAGAAAGAATGAAGCTGATAAGTTTGTACAACTGTGCTTCATTTAAAATCCAGCTCAAGCAAGAGTCAAGACATCACCCCATGATGTCATTGGTTCTCTTCAAAAACTAAGGATAAACAGTAACTAGGAAGTTGGTTAGAGAGAAGAGACAGGCATTTTTTTTTTTAAGTAAACTTTAGGTTAGAGCATTAGTGTGATTGACTATAAAAGAAATAATCAAAAAAGGGAAATTAAATCACTAGGAACTGATAGTCACTTAGCTATCTGATAAGAAAAAATAATAAAGGAAACTAAGTCATTAGAGATAATTAAGAATTGAAAAAGGAAATAAAAGAACAACTTGCCAAACTGTTCCATATTTACAAAGTTCCAATTTTTATAGGTCATCAAGTAAGATGAAACTATCCTATTTACTACTGACTGTCCATCTGCTAGATACAAAGATTATCATAAAAGGAGAGAGGGATGGTATGCTCCTATTATTTCTCCTTCATCTAAATTACAACTTGTTTAGCTTCACTTTCCAAGCTTCCCGGTTGTTTGCATTTCCTTACCATGCTATTATATAGGCCAATATCTAAAATGGTCTCTTTCCTTTGAAAAATCAACTTTCATTAAGATCCAAATGGGAATCATTAAAAGGAGGGAAAAGGGGCTTTCAGACAATTTCTCAAGAGAAACAAAGCATGGAACAAAACCAAGAACAAATAAGAATCCCTTTGTACTAAATGAGCAATACATTGCTATATGGCACGTGGCCATAGAGAGGAAATGCTTGATTGGTAAACAAAGGCCTTGTATTTGCTCAATGCTGACCATACTAAATGGAATAGGCAAGTAGGCCAATCTCTGCCAACTCAATCCAAATGCTTTCCTCTATTCAAATTCTAGAACCAGAATCCTAATTTAAAAGTACAATGCTACTTCAATTTTCCAATTATAGCAGCTTATATTTACATATCACTTAAGAGTTTACAAAACTGAAGATCAAAGTGGTAAAGATAAATTGCCCAAAGTCACACAGTCACTTAAGTGGCATAAAGGGTTCCAGATTCAAGAGCTCTTAATCCCAGATCAGTTCTCTTTCCATTAGAGTACGAACTGATACACTAAAACATTAGCAGTATGGGTTGGAACAATAATTCCCAACTTTAGGAAAAGGGATTCCTCCTCCCCTTTAAAAAAAATCATCATTTTTTAAAAATATATCTCTTATTTCCAAATATATCCTGACATGATTTTTTATTATAAAGAACGTAAAAGAAAAAAATGGCAGTATGACAAAACTAACCAATATTCCATATCTATAAACTTCACCAATGCAAAGAGGGGAAGGAGAGATAATCCTTTTCTCCCTTTTTTTAGGTCAATCTTTTTGGTTATTATAATTATATAACACTCACTTATGACTTTCTCTTGCAGTTTTTCCTTGCTCGTATTTATTGTCACTGTGTATATTTGTCTTTCTGACACTGCATAGTTCACTCAGTATCAATGTTAGTTTTCCCATGCTTCTCTGAATTCTTCTTGATTGTCATTTCTTATGATATGATAATCTCATTACATTTATGTCTCACAATTTATTTAAGTATTCTCCAATCACTGGGCACCTACTTTATTTCCAGTTCTTTTACAATATCAAAAGTGTTGCTATGAATATTCTAGTACATATGGGCCCCTTCTCTCTATATTTGACTTTTTTGGTTATATGTCTAATTGTTGGATCTCTGGGTTGCAAATGTACAATTTAATCCTTTTTTCAAGGATAATTTCAAACTGTTTGCTAAAACAGTATGAACAATTCATAGTTTCACCAATAGTGTATTACTGTGTACTTCTTCCCATAATCCATCCAACACTACTTCCTTCTTTTGTATTCTTTGTCAATTTTCTGGGTATGATGCAAAACCTGCATTTCTTTGATAATTAGGGAATTTGACTTTTCTTTCAATCAGTCATGGTCAATTGCAGATCTTTTGAAAAGTATCTGTTCTCAAAAGACCACTTATAAATTGGGAATAATTCTTAGTCATATATTTGTGATGATTTTCCACATATTTGTCCCTTATTAAAGATATCTTATGAAAAGATGTAACTTCCTATTTAATAATTTGTCTGTTACAAGGGAGGGTAATATAAAGAAAAGAAATAAAGGGCAGAGAAATATATTTGAAAATTAAGGTGAAACAACATGACTAACGTAGTAATATGTTTTATATAAATGTACATGTTTAACTTATCTTAAATTGCTTATTGTCCAGGAAGAGGGGGTAAAAGAGGAAGAGGGAAATTTTGGAAGTCAAAAATTTTTAAATGAATGTTAAAAATTATGTTTATATATAACTGGGGAAAAGAAATTAAGGTGACAAAAAACAAAAATGATTTTATTGCTTGGATTTTATTCATGCAAAAGTTTTTCAATGTCATAAAATCAAAATGATAAGTTTTACATTTTGTCATTTCTCCTATCATGGTTTTTTTTTTTTTTTTGGTTATGAACTTTCCCATTGCCTACATGATTGTGTGATTCCAGATCTTAAATGTTAGCCCATGAACCAACGGCTTTCCCTGATGGTTCTGTCTTTTAGAGTTCACCAATCCATGACAAAGACCCATCTAATAAGAGAAATCAGTTATACAATATAATTCATCACACTTGGGAAATCAACTTGAATGTCTCAGTTGTAACCAGGATTAAAATTAGAAAACCACTAGTATATAAGAAAGATATAAAAAAAAAAAATTGCATGAGCTCAAATGAGAAGTAAATCACCTCCTGTATGATCTCTTATGTAGTCACCTTTATAGGAAGAAAAAAATTCTATTTGAAGGATAGAAAAGATCTATCTTGTGCATGAAATATATAGTAAATACTATGAGAAAAGATGGGAAAAATAAAAACTCTGAGTGGGGAATTATTCAAGCAGGTACAATGTGACTGAAACAAATAATACAGAGAACAGAGGGAACATGAAGAAAACTGTGGAAATGAAGAAGCAGTAGATAAAAGAAAGTCATGAATGCCTAGCTAGAGAATTCAGAACTTCATTCTAAAGGCAAGAAGAAACACTGAAGGATTTTGAGCAGATGAATGATTACTGAATCTATATGAAAGAAACATTTGGTAACCAAAGTTATTAAGGCCAAATTAGAGGAGATAGAAAAAACTATAAATTCAGGTGGTTGGGAATGAGTCCAGGACCAGATTGGTGACTGTAAGAGAAAGGAAGAAATTGATTTAAGAATAAGTTAGAGTGACTAAGTCATTTATATATATTATAAGTATACAAATTAAAAATAAAGGACATATGAATAAAGATGCTACCTACATCCAGAGAAATAATTGATGAATCAAATTTTGTAAAGAATAATTTTTAAAAATAAATACTTATTTGTGTTTAATGATAACCATCTCTAGAGAGGAAAGAAAGGGAAAAAATAAGGAAAAAATAAATTTACATCATAACTTTGTTTAGAGAGAATAGCAAGATGTACGTGGTAGATTTTCAATTTTGTGTGAAATCCTCTTTTTTATTGTACATGTTATGGAAATGTTTGTTTTGTTCCGTGCATTGAAAATAAAATAATTTTTAAAGGATGAAGAACATGAGAAATAGTACAAAAGGTAGAATTATTGAGAACTTGGCAATTTAGTCAAATTTAGAAGGTAAAAAGAAAATTACAAGTCAAAAATAAAGGAGGCTTTGAGGATTTCAAAGTGTTGTAATTGGCATAAATAACTAAGTCAAGAGGAAGTTCAGATATATAACTGTTGAGTATCTCCAAAACTCAACAATGTGCAATAAGCAATTGAAATTTTGATATGAGCCTGGGAGAAAGAGATTTTGAGTCACCTGCATAGAACTCATCACTGAAACTCTTAGCAGAAAGGAGATTGCTGAAGGAAGGACTGTAATAATGATAGCTGAGAAGGCTGAAAACAGAACTTTGGACAATGTCAATGTTAAGGAGTTAAATAGAAGAAATGGAGATAGAGGGAAACAAACTTAAGAGAGTATGGCATCGTGGACATCAGGGGACATCAATCGCAAATGACTAGATTGATAAAACCTTTCCTGACAATGCCTTCCATTTGGTTTGTGTATAAGTCTTTGTGTAATACGTTGTCTCCTCTGACAGTCAAAGAGCAAGAACTATTTCATTTCAGCTTTGATATCTCTAATACTTAGCAAGGAGCCTGGTACACTGTAGGTGCTTAATATATACTTGTTGACTGAAAGACAGATCTAAGTCCCTAGTCCTGTGGATTCAATTCTGGACACCGTTTCACAATGATCAGCGAGAATTTTTTTTTTTTTTTAGTGTTTTCAAAGCTACTAGGAAACTATTATATCCTGTCTTCAGAGAAAGGGTTGTCCAGTTTCAGAACCTCCCAAAATTTTACAAAATCCTCATTAAACATCTGCAAAGAGTTTCTAACTAGGATGGGGATGAAAAGACTCCCTCACAAGGTTTCTTGGTGGAAAAAATTTTAAATGTATGTGTGTCTGTCTATCTATATGTGTGTATGTGTATGTATATGTACAGACACATATGTGGGTATATGCATATATATTTCTATACGTGTATAAAATTACTTACTTGGGGATGTAAGCTCTTGAGAGGAGCATTCATTAGGCATATTTTCCCAGTACAGAGAAGCAGCTGGCATAGTGAATAGACACACAACCTTGCAATCTGGAAAACCTAAGTTTCAGTCTCACCTCTGACACTTACTGACAATGTAACCCCTGGACAAATCAGCTAGCTTCTCAGTGGCCCAGGCAACTCTCTAAGACAATAAATAGCTGAACAGATGCCAATCTTTACTGGTTGAGGAAGCTGATGCTACAGTAATGAACTCACAAGTCTGATCTCTTCCTGACATAATTTCAAAAAAAGAATACCTGTTGAGATTGAGGGTAATCAGTCTATTATATAAATGACTGCATGACACTTTAAAACAAAAATGATTAAAAGTAGTGTCCCTGTGCCCAGTTCCATGTTACTAGGGTCAAATCGGAAACTGTGAAGTAATTAGAAAGTAGAGGCCAGACATTCTGCTTTGGGTTTTTATGACTGAACTGCCAAACAACTCCTAGCCAACTTCTCAGAAAACTTTCAGGCACTTTCTCAAATTCCAGCTAAACCATCAACTATGTGGCCCTAGGGACTAAACAGCTCACAGGGTGGTAATGGGATATAAAAATCTGCTAACTTGAGGTCAGTGGCCTAAATTCAGGGGTGTGAAGCTGCAGTAGTAATTTACCACAGATAAAAACTGCTTGAAAGTTTTGATAGCTGAGGACTGATTCCTTCCTGGCAAAGGGGTAACTATATCAAATTAAACATTAACCCTATTAATAAAAGGTGATAAGGAAACTCAAGGAGGTAGCTGCCTTCAGAACCACAGAGAAAAAAAAGTATAAAGAATTTTGTCCTATATAGGCCTATTATGTGTAAAGATAAGAATTCAGTTCATTTAAAAGCTAAGTCTGAACACATAATAGGTACTCAGATGTTCAGAGATTTAGAGCTGGAAAGGAATTTATTGGAGACTGAATACAACAGTTTCATACGCAACATTATTTATTAACTAGCTTATCTATTCTTTGATGAGAACAATGGTATTGTAGAAAATGGTAGACAAAATAGAATTAATTTATTTCCTTTTAGTTCTTGTGCCTAAAATCATGATGTGTGAAATGAAAGTCTGACAAGTTTAAAGGCAAAAGTCACTAAGAGTTCAACTACAGGACTGTTACTGATACATATCTAACCCAATACATCCCCCACATTTTACCTCAGACACAATACCTGTGAGGAACAAGAAAACTGTGTGGGCAGGGGATTCCAGCTCATAGATATTACTCCTACCCTACACATTCACACAAAGTGAATATACCTCACTCAATTCCTACAATACATCTCCTCTCAATCAGGAAATTTCATATGAGAAACAAAAAAAAATATTGAATTTGTAATTTTTAAAAGTGTGAATGTGGGTAATCTTTGTTCCACAGTGTCTATAGCCCTTGTTTCTATACCCTGCTCTGGTCCTGAGTCAGTGAGGCTGCTCAAACTGCTTCAGGCCAGATAAATCTCTGAAAGGGAAAAAGAAAAATTACGCCCACATCATGCAGGTGTTTGCTTGCCTCAGGGACAATTTAGAACATGTATGTACAAGTCAGCTACATGAGAGTATGAACACAAAGAAAAAGCCCAATTTATAAGGCAATTTTGTTAAAATGAGCCCCAATGTTTCTGTGACTCAGTTTCCATATACATAAAAGTATACCTGACAATAAACATTTGGAGATTTTTATATGAAATCTTTCCAGGTCTAAGTTTTCTCTTATATAAAACTGGCCTGGACAATCTCCACAATACCTTTCAACTATAAAATTTTAAATTCTAGAATATTCAAGACAGGCAAAACTTTAATGAAGCATGCTTACTCCATAGCCGAGTAAAGATTTAGAGCCCTGACTTCATTTCCTTCTGGAATGAAGAGAAATAATAAGAGTCTTTGAAAGGCATTTATCAAAGCCCCAAAGCTGTAGGGAACTGACCTTCTCCCGTACTGTTGGTGAAACTGCTGCATTGTTAAAGTTTGTTTTTGCTGTATGTGGCATATGGGGTCTTTTTTTAAAAAATCTATTTTAAAGATCTGAAATAATGGAATTTCAGAAATACACTCCCCTAAGGGAAGGACCTTCAAATGAAAACCTGTTAGGTGGATGGAACTAGTTACCTGAACAGTTTATTTATTTACTGGGTTCAAGACCTGTTGAAAATCTCAGCTCTGCCAAATGACCTGAGACTAAAACCCGGAGAAATATAAACTCCGTAGAAGATCTAAGTGGGCCAGGAGCATAGACTTTTAAATTTTAAGGAGAAGTTCATTCATTGGAGCCCCTTCCAGAAAGGACAGACATGAAATAGGGACTCTTCTGGAAAGGGAGAGGCAAGAAAACCTATGACTTCTCTCATGGCTAAGGAAAAAAAAAAAAAAGACCAGATATCATTCTGAGGCAATAATTGGAGAAATTTAACCGAAAGTACAGAACTAACAGTAACAGTAGACATGACCAACCAAGATTCTAACAAATAGGACAATGAAGGAGTTTAGACTCAAACTCCTTAAGAGCTACAAGGACTGATTTTTTACTTTCTTTGTATTCCTGGCTCTTAGCAAAGTGCCTAGTACATATTAGATAAATGTCTGACTAGCTAAAAAGTATTCCAGAAAACACAGCCTAAAAAGTTTCCCAATCAGTGAATAAGGCATCTCTGAGGTCAGATAGGAAACACTATTAAGTAAAGAGAAGGAATCTCCAAAGAGTAATAGGGAAAAGCTCCTCCCATGTATAAAGTCAGGATTGAGGTGAGATTTTTCAAGAACCCTGACTCACTAAGGGTACTACAGAGTTATAAACATATGAGAGATAAATTTGGAGGCCATATTAGAATTTCCTAGTCATTAGACTATGAATTCTTAGAGAGGGGCAACTGTTTTTTGCATATTTTGTATCCTCAGTGCTGGCCTGGCACACAGTAGATGCTTAAAAAATGTTAACTGACTAATAAAAAGAGACACAGTTAATACTGGTTTCTTTAGTTAGGCTGCTTCCTTCTTCTCTCCCCCATCCCTTTGTAAATCTTTGGACTAGGAATTTCTTGAAGGGGAAGGAAGAAGTTGAGAGAACATTTATATCATAAATCAATAAATATCTCAAATAAGTGTGATGAACATCAAAAAAGTTCAAGAACCCAAAAAACAAAAAGACATAAAAAGAAAGAAAAAACAAGTCCCTGATTTTGACCAGTAACCTAAGAGTTTGAACTCATATTCAACCTTAAAATGCTTTTTGCAAAGGATTCCATATATCAGTCAAGGTCTAGCACCCTGTATATTGTCCTAAAAGGGCAAGGCTAGGTGTTAAAATTCCTTGCAGGTTTATAATCTTTTCTTTTAAGCTGCTGTCTGTTTTTCTGTTAAAATAAGAAATAAAATCCTTCATCAAAATCCCACTTTTAAAAGGGGAAATAATGATTTAATGGATAATAGGGTAGAAGAGAAAAGGAAACTTGCATCTCCTACTCCAAGAAAGTGGAAGAGAAGAACGCAGAGAGGAAAACATGGTAGCAGTAACTGTCAACACAAGGAGTCAAGAACACAAACTTTGAGTCTTTTTAGTTTTGGAAGAAAAATGTACACAAGACATTATATTTCTCAATAGGGTCTCTCGATTCATGGTTTTCTAAGTCATAAATAAAGTCATCTAATGAGTTAGATTGCTAAATTAAAAGCTACTAGAAATCGATATACAAATTACATAGCACTTTATACAATTTTATACATAAAAAGTAATGAAATAATTCACTAGAAAACTTTCTTGAAAATGATAAGATAAATGATTATATAAGTATAAATTCATCTATTGAAAAATACAGTGAAGTGTTTATTATCTAAACAGTTTTTGTATGTTTTGCATTACCAACAGTCTCTGTTCTGATACAAATTCAATTAAGTTAGTTATACTCCAAAGGGCAAGTAATCTAACACACCAGTACTCCACAATAACAGATTATTATAAGGATTTAAATATATAGCTATATCCCAAATTTTAAAATCCCCTGGAAACAAAGCTCTTTTATATGAAATCAACTCTGTTTAAAAGGAAAAAAAAAAACACAAAGAAATTTTCATAAATCACGTAAAGCAGAGGTGCCTCCCTTCACAGCTGCATAACAAAATTCCCTCAGTGCATTGCTCCTATCTGTCCCTGCCCATTGGAAGGTTATGATAAAGTGAGCCTTCTCTTCCCGTGGGTGGCAATTGTCTGTATTATTACTGCATGCTCAAAGTATTGGAATATTACAAAACTAAAAGATGCAATTCAGGACCACTCCCTGAGGAAGGAAGGGCAGAGACCACCAAGGAATATCATTAATCTTTAAACATAGGAAAATACGTATGGAGAATGTGCTTGAGCTGCTAGAAGCTAGTCTGCTCACTCATCCTTGGTATCTCTTACCTGATATTTAATTACCTTCTAGACCTTTGGAAATAAAGGAGGGAGAAAAGAAAATGATCTCTTCCTATTGTTATCTCCGCTCAGCCCCTATTAGAACAATGAACCCCTTCAATTAACAATCTATATGTGGGATATGGCTGTTTATTAATAAGCATAACACTTTTGCTTAAATTGAGGTCCTTTGGAATTTATGGGTGAGAGTAGGTCAGCAATGACCCTCAGATCTGGCAAAGCTTAAAATGCAGATGATATATGATGCAGCATGGGGGTAGAGCTGAGCAGGCCCAGAGCTTGGAAAAAAGAATGTGAAATGTCACTTCACCAGAGCAGCAATAATGGGTGGGGCACTAAGGTAGTTCTTTTTTCCTTCTCTTTCTCTCTCTGCTCCTTCCAAATAGGCCAGAGGACAAGTCCTCTCTCTGACCTACTTTTCATCTCTTTTAGAGGACACAACAATGAAAAAATAATAATAGATAGCCTTTATAGAGTGTTTTAAGATTTTTGAAACATTTTATAAATATCTCATTTGATTCTCATAAGAACTCAAGGTATGAATTCTAACTACATAACTTTTTTTATTATCTACTATGTCTGAAGTACTGTTCTAGATACTGGACATAAAAAGACAAAAACAAAACAGTCCCTGCCTTTAAAAGAAATTACATTTTTCTGGACTTTATTTTCTGAAGAACATAAAGGTATTATTATTTCCAATTCACAGATGAAGAATGTAAGACATAGGAAATGTAGATGATCTCTGCAGGACCAAAGAGTAAGTCAATATCATTGGCAGGATTTAAATCCAGGCTTTCCAAACTGAGTCTAGCACTCCATCTGCTACATACCCTATTACATTCCAGAAAAGGGGAAACTTCCACTTACAGCATACAGCAGGTTCAATCATCCCAGCACTGATGGAGATGCCATATTTAAATTCAAAAAAATAGTTAATCCTGTATTCTGAGAGAACCACTGGCAAAAGAGAAATTCCTGGGTTTAAAATGTCATTGTTATTAAAATTTTGACTATGACAAAAGTTTAATTCAATTCTGAGGTAAAGAAGTTGAATTTCATCTACAAAAAGTTAAATCATATCCATTGTTAGTAAGCATGCTAGATTTTGTTAGGTAGTAGACTATAGGCCAATTACTGATACAACTTCTCTTAAGCAGTTTAAACTAAATTATGATAACTTCACCTTTACAAATTTGACTATCTAATATTTTTCAATACTATTTTATTTTTACTAATGCATTGTTGGTGCAGTTGTGAACTAATCCAATTATTCTGGAAAGCAATTTAGAACTATGACCAAAGGGCTAAAAAACTGTCCATACAAGCTTTGATCCAACAGTGCCATTGCTAGTTCACTATCCCAGAGAAATCATAAAAAGGGGGAAAGAGCCCACATGTATAAAAATATTTACAGCAAGTTTTTTTGAACATAAGGGAAAGTCCATCAATTAGGAATGGCTGAAGAAATCATATTATATGAATATAATGGAATCGTATTTTATAAAATACGATTTTTGTTTTGTTTCTCATGATTTTTCCTTATTGTTCTGAGTGTTCTTTCACAACATAGTTAATGTGGAAATATGTTTAATTTGTATATGTATATTATATGTGTATGATTGTATATATATATGTGTACATGTATATGTACATGTATATGTATATATATATAACATATATCAGATTACTTGCTGTCTTAGGGAAAGAGAGAGGGAAAGAAAGAAAAATTTGGAGCTCAAAATCTTACAAAAATGAATGTTAAAAGCTATCTTAGCAAGTAACTAGAAAAAATCAAATAATACTAAGTAAATATATTTGTGTGTTTATATAAATATATAATATTCTACTGCGGTAATGCATTTTTTTCATCATTCCCTAAAAGAACTTTGCATTTCTATTAAGAAATCTGTCTATAATTGAGCCAGAAGTTTCTTTTCTTTCCTCTTCTCCCAAACTTCCAGACAAATATGTTAAATTTTCTAGCACATTTGAGAGCATTTTCATTATTATTTTCATTTTTTCCTACTACACTCTATTCTTTTCCTTCTTATCTACTTCTTGGTATACCACACCCTTGGCCCCAAAAGCCACAGCTACATAAAACTCAGAAGAGAAAGTGCTCACAACCAAAGTCCTTGGGACTGTTGAATGATTCAACATCAGAAGTAGAAATTACTTTGTCATTTTCATTTGGCATTAAAGAAAATGGGTCCTAAAGTCTCTGAGATCTTTCCACATAATTCATAGTTGATACCTCTTGTATGGATTGTCTTCCCCTATAAAAATAGGAGCTTTTTTAGAGTAGAAACTCTTACATTCCTATTTGTATCACTGACACTTTGTACATTAGTGCTTAATAAACACCTTTTAATTCATTCATTCATTATCTTCCATGTTAAAACACATCCCTGTGCTATCTTTATTATCTCAAGTTGTGGTATGAAGTTTCTGACAAAAAAGTCTACTAATGAAATCCATTAATCCCATGAAACTTAAAAGTATTATGCAATAAAATTCCATATAAATAGCTATATTCTGCAAGACAAGATATGTAAAACAACCTTATCCTTCCTCATTATCTTAAGAATCAATCACATTAAATGTGTTTAGATACTAACATTTGGCTTTAACATTTCCTACACATTGTCTAGGAATTCATAACACATCAAAACATCAATGCAAAGCACTGATGGAAGCAGAGCTGTCCTTCTTCCCACTAGGCTCACTCCATATCTGGCACATATTTTCCCCAAATGGGAAAGTAATTAAGTGTTTGGTTTTAAGGAAGAATTTCCTTTCCATTACTTCCAACTCAGAGAAGGCTGAGTAAATAGATATGCTACTAATGTCAACAAAGGACTGAGATAAGCTGAGATGACAATGTCATATGAAAGTTGAAACCAAGATTTGCCATTACAGACAAATCATCCCAGCCCATAAGTCCGAGTTTAATATGTTCCTTAACTCTTCAGACTGAAAGGCTGACATTCCAATTAACTATTTATTATAAAATAGCAAATTAGCATAGTGGTAGTACAAAGGGCAACTAGGTTCGGTATCAAAGATACGGGGACAAATCTTGGCTCTGCCAGCTCCCTATCTGTGTGACTTAAGCAAAAATAAAGAGAGATATGTATGTGTGTGTGTGTGTGTGTGTGTGTGTGTGTGTGTGTGTGTGTATAATACATACTACATAGTAGTGCTTTTTCATTAAAACACTTAAGATTAATAACTGTGAATATAGCCTCTCAGATACTCATTTGGACTCTCAGAGATCCCAATTAAGTAGCAATTTACTTTACACTATAATATTCAATTTGAACACATTAGAATAAATTGAGCACCCAATAGATACATGCTCAATATGAGCCACAATATAATATGGCAGCTATTTCAGGCTATCATAAAAGCATAGCTTTCAGTAATAGGGAGCTGACAGGCCTATTGCATCTGCCTTAATTAAACCTCATTTGGAATGCTTCATTCAGTTTTGAGTTCTATAGTTTAAAAAGGACAATGATAAATTAAAGAGTTTCCAAAGAAGAGCAGAAATGGTAAGTAATTTAAGTCTATATCACATAAGAACCAATTTAAGAACTAGAGTAATGAAAAGATGGGGAGAAATATGGAGAAATGTTATCTGCTTTAAGTATCTGAAGGACTTCCATGTGGAATTATCTTATTTTTTCTTTAGCCTCAAAGGGCTGAAACAGGAGCATTGGCTAAAAATTATAAAGTGGCTAATTTATGCACAAAGTCAGGAAAGATTTCCTGAATTAATTAGAGCTTTCCCAAAATAGAATAAGCTGGCTGAAGACATTGTCAAATAAAGGATAGAAAAACCACTTGTCAGATATGTTATGATGGCATTTTCTTCAACATGTGAATTGGACTAGATAATTAAAACCCTGAAATTCAAATTCTGTGATATGGAAAAGACATTGGACTAGATGCTAAGGGATACAAAAACAAAAAATCAAAAAGCTGCTGCCTTCAAAGATTTTATATTTTACTGAAAAGTTTTTAAATGTACATAAATGCAAGATAACTTGCTGTTGAAGACAATAACAACAACTGTGAAAGGAGAACTAAACTGAGGTTAGAAGTAATAAAACACATCTGAGGGAGAGATCAATAGGAAGCTCATTTTAGGGATACAGAATTAATTACCTTGTGTAGAAGCAGAAAGGACAGAGGTAGAATAGAGTATTCAAAACACAGTTAGTAGTAGAGTCTGGCTGGAGCACAAAATGAATATAATATAATAATGTGGAAGAAGAATGGAAGGAGCCAGACTTTGAAGAGTCTTAATTGCTGAGCTGTTTATACTTTACACTAGAAAGAACAGTCTTAGTCCAGGTTTTCTAATTGCCCTATGAAATCCCTTCCAGCTCTAAAATTTTGAGACTGGATATAATGCTTTTTGTCAAAAAACACAGGTAGCTGACAGAAATATATGCAATCCAAAGCCACTCCCCAACATATAAAGGGTCAAAGAAGAATAAAAAATTTACTTAAAACCATATGAAACATTTTTCCAAACTACTAAGAGAAATACAGATCAAATCCACTCAAGTTTTGCATCACACATAGGAAAAATGACAAAGATTACAGAAGACTGAGTCACTATTGGATGGATTATGGAAAGACAGGTATACTAATGTAATTTGTATAGAGCTATGAATTGGTTCAACCATTCTAGAAAACAATTTGAAACTATGCTAAGAAAATAACTAACATTCTCATAACCTACAACTCAGAGATCTCACAATATTCTACTATTGGCATATATTCCCCCAAAAGATTAGACAGAAAGATCCCATGGATACCAAAATATTTAAAGCAGCATTGTTTGTTGTAGCAAAGAGCTATAAAGAAATGTCTATTGTCTAGAAAATGGCCAAGAAAATTATACTATATAAATGTAATGGAATATTACCATAATATATGAAATTATGAATATAAGTACAGAGAAACATGGGAAAACTTTTATGAACTGATGCATAAAAAATGAGCAGAAGCAAGAAAAGCACATACACAATAACTATAGCAATGCTAATGGAAAAAATATCAACAAAACAATTGAAACTGAATTCTGTGAAAGTATAATAATCAAGAGTGGACTGAAAGAAGAAATATAAAAAGATACCTTCCCCTCATTCTTTGCAGAAGTGGGGGAATAGGTAGCTATAGATGTGGAACAAAGTATTGTTAAGGACCATGCCTAAGTGAAAGGACAGGTCAATTCTCCAAGAGCCTCCACAGCTGTGGATCATAACATTTGAAGGAGTTGCAAAGCAGCCTTTGCTGACACAAGTATTGTGGACTGGGAAAGAGATAAATTGGAGGCAGAAGGAAGAAGAGAAAGGTCAGAGAATGCAATATCCTCTCAGTGGAGAGGTCAGAAATCAGCAACTGTCCCTCATTCTCCTTGTATCATCATCCTCCTCTCACATGAAGAGATCCATTCTACAGGTCTGAGTTAGACCTCCAGCAGACACTAGCAGGTGGCTCCTGTATCACAACAAAGTATAAATGTCAGACTTTTCCAATGTAGGTTAACTTTTGCTTCATATTTTTCTTTTTTTTTATGAGAGATGATTTTCTAGGACAAGGGAAAGGAAATGTAAATAATATAAAAATCAAAATCATCAAAAATTTTTTTCAAAAATTACATTATGCTTTTAATAACTTCGCAGAAACTATACAGATGTTTTCCAACTAACTTTTTTACATGAGTTATGTATGTTAATATTTTGATGGATCTGTGGTTTACAAAGTACTTAAGATGCACTGTTTTATGTGATGTGGGCATTTACTACAAAATTCAACCCATCCATGCCTTCTCATGCTTTGAAGTTCCTTACCAAATCCAATCATGCAACCCAGGAATTTTGTGGGTGAATGTATAATTGACAAAAGTTAGTTGTCAGCTGAAGTGAATGTTCAGGATCTTAAGTGTAATTTAGTTATGTCTCAACAACAACTACAAATCGATAAGAATACATCTCAAAATGTATAAAGTCAATGGGGAAATAAAATTGAAAATATACATTTTCATTTTATACCCAGGACATTATTATGCACTTATATGTTGCTCTTATATGCAACTTATAGGCACAACATATATAATTGTTCCTTAGTTCTTCCATCAGTGTTTTGTTTGAGCTCTTGCAGAGAAAGAAAGGAAATTTCACTTCCCATGTAAAGTGTCTGTGTAGAGTAGAAAGAGAAACATTTGAACCTAGAAGACCTGGGGCCAAAAACTCAATCAACTACTTGCTAGTTATGTGATCTTGAATAAATTACTTCTGAGTCTTCTCTCTAAATAGAAAATAAGAAGTAACAAGAAGGGAGCAAAAAGTCCTTTTTTGTGTGTGTGGAGGAAGGCAATTAGGGTAAAGTGACTTGCTCAGAGTTACACAATAAGTGTCTCAGGTCCTCCAGGATAGGTAATTTATTCACTACCTAATTTTGCTTGACATCAAGTCAAGTCAATCTTGACATCAAGAAGGCTTGCATTCAAATCCTGCCTCAGACACAGCAGCTATGTAACCCTCAACAGTCTCTTCCTCTCCGTGCTCCAGATCACTTTTTAAGACCTAAAGCTGGAGAACAGTTGTTGACTTGCACTAGTAATAGAAGTTTTCTGGTCCAGAATTCCCTACAACAATAAAAACTCGGTCCAAAGAAACTAAAAAACAAACAAAAAACTTGGAATAGTAGTACTTGTACTATCAAATTTACAACTTGAAGGATCAGATGAGTGTCTATGAAAACTGACATACAAATGTCAATTATAACACAATAGAATGGTCACTTAATTATGCTATTTCAATGAATAAATGTTTTTAAATTTAATTAACATATAAATGGAGACTGACCTGGGGAAGAAAGAATAGCTCCCAGAGATGCTTTTATTAGGATTGAATCAAAATGAGCAATTAATCTTTAAATACTGCCACCCTAAGCTGATACAGCATACATACTAGGCTGCCAACTAATAACTGTGTATTTGGTTTTTTTTTTATTTTCATAAAAAAGGTTATGCTTATAATTACGTAATCTAAAAGTCTTGTTTGAATTTGGTTGTTTTTGGTTTGTTTTTTGTTTTTATTACAGTCTTAATCCAAAGATGTGGATTGTATACTTTAAAAAACACAATTGTTTATTAATCTTTAATAATTTTAACATGTTTATAGATTGGAACTGAAAAACCTTAACTTTGAAGTTCATTGTTGGCCTTAAAGTGGGACTAAAATGGGGAGTGCTAAAAAATTTGGGTACAAATATAGTGACAATTTGTTTAATGTTTTTATACAATTAGAGTCTTTGGCAAAATTGAATAATCTTGTTCAAATATGTTGCTCAAGGTACTAAATAAGAATATTAATATTCCAAATAAGCTCAATGGAGTACACCCACCCATTAGCTCTTAACTCTTCCATATTATAAAAGGACATGTTTTAATCAACTTACATCCCACCTGGGGAAAACCATTTCCAGCACCTACTTATAGTATCTTGCATGAAATTGCTTAGTAAAGGTTTGCTATGTTATTTCATTTAATATATGGATACCACTCCCCTGTGTGCTTTGTATAAACAACTTCAATAGTGTAAAACAAGTCACCTGGATCATATATTCCACTCCATAATTTATTACAAATCCATCAAATAAAACTTTTAAATTGCTTTTGTAAAAGAAAATTTGTAAAGTCCAATTCTATTTTTCTGTCTCTCATATTAAATTATATATTAATTTATTATATTAAGTCTATATTATGAAAATCTATTAATAATAGACTTCTGTACAATCTCACAGTCTTGCAGTCAAATATACATGCTATGTGTCCTCTGAACCCAAGGTAATTTTTTAGTAACAACACCTTTGTAAAACAAAATAAACAAAATGGAAAAAGAAACAAACAAAAAGTCAAACTGCCTAAAATACAACTTCTCTCTCAGGTAACCATAAACCAAGCAATGGGAATAGAAGATCTTCATCTACCCTCCCAGAAACTTGGGGGAAGGAGTTTTACTTTAAAGCATTTTGCCCTTTGACCAAAAACTGTAATATCTCCTTATTTGGGAAATAAAGAATAAGGAAATCATAAATAAATGATGCATAACTAGCACTGTTCCAGGAGAGGTTGTTCAAAGATTGGACTGTTTCCCACACTTACCCCTAATCACAAGAGTTCAGAACTTAACTGGGAAAAGTTTTCCTGAACCTAACAATAAAGCTAAGATTACATTATTTTTTTCATAATAATCTTTTGACATGACTAAGCAAAACCCACATAAAATAACATTACTTTTATTTTACTGTTATTATTTTAAAATATTTTTTCAAACCTGTAAAATTCTCATTTGAAAATTGAACAAAATCTCATTTTTTTAAGCAGTGGGTAGGGACCACACTCATTCCATTAAAAAAAAAAAAAAAAAAAAGATTCCCTTCAAAAATGGAATTTGGTAATATACCCTAGGAAAACACTACAAGAGCTGGAAAGAGACTGAAGGATGCTTAAATTTCCACTGTGGAACAAATTCTGACTTGGGGGTGGGGGAAAGGGAGGGGAGACATGGGATGACTGCCATAGGGTGGGAAGAGAGAAAGACAGGCCAGAGGGGAAACACCCTACTAGGGAAACCCAAGCAGGTCCCTAGCTTTTGAAATGGGGAGGATCAGAAAAGCTAGCCAGAGAGAGAGAGAGAAAAAGAGACAGAGACAGAGAGACAGAGAGAGAGAGAGAGAGAGAGAGAGAGAGAGGAGAGAGAGAGAGAGAGAGAGAGAGAGAGAAGAGAGAGAGAGAGAGAGAGAGAGAGAGAGAGAGAGAGAGAGAGAGAGAGAGAGAGAAAGAAAGGAAAAGGGAGAGGGAGAGAGAGAGAGACACCCAGAAGGGGATATCTGAGTAGGTTATTAGCCACCTGTCACATCAGGGAAAAGCCAAGAAGGCAATATTTAATGGTGAGACTAGACTGGCATATGGGGGAAGTTAATGTGTTTAAAATACATTTTAACAGGCAGAAAGTTACTGACATTGAAAGTTGCTGCCACCAACTGGGCATCACATAACTTTGAAACTACCTGTTGTCAGAATCATTTTTATTCTATGAGACCAGCAATTTCATAGAAATTGCACATACTTGGGCTTTTGTCATAAATAAGAAGGTTCTAAAAAACTATTGAATTGCATAAAATATCAGCAATTACCAAAAAATATGGAAATTTTTCTATTACTGGAAATGTTTATGATCATTCTTGACTCAGGGAATCCATTTAAAGGTCTATTCAACTAGAATTTTAATTGCAGTACAAAGTAAAATTTTTAAAATTAAATTATAATAAATTAAAATTATTTTAAAATAAAATGAATTAAAATTAAAAGATATCTTTTTAAAGTCAGCTTTTAAAATACTTGTATTCTACTTTAAATTTTTGTCTAAAACATAGTTTGAAAACTATTCAAAATTAATCATTCTAATCTTTATTATACAATAGAATCTATAAGTATCTCCACAATAATAGCAACAAATAGTAAAACTAATTGTGTAGTATTCTGACCTTTAAAAAAAAAAAAAAGATTTATAACAATGATGGTTCCTAGGGACTTCTTGGCATAATTTTTTTAATTAAAGAGAGTCAGTCTTCCTAAAAGGAGTCAGTGCCTAGTTTCAGAAATGTTAATAGTTTCCATTAAACAACAAAAGAAAACAGTGTTTAGTTTCAGTTCTCAAACTATGGACCTGGATCCCCAGGGAGAATATAATTGTTAATGGCAGGATATGGACAAAAAAGATAAGGGTTCTGATCAATCTTGATGACCCCTCTGAAGACTGACATATTTCTGAAGACTCTATTACTTTCAAAAATAAAAAAAACCATAAAAAATGTACTCTGATTAAATTAAATCCTCTTAAATATTTAAATCAACTTTTAAATCCATGTGATTTAAAATTGTAATATCTTACACAAAGATCAAAAAGGTCAGGGAGAAATGAGGTTGGAAAAAAGTTCATATGCCATTAAATCTGGTCATACAAAATTATATCAGGGTAAATTTAAATTTCATCATAGTCTCAACAGTTGAATTGTTATCAATAAACTCAGTGGGAGCATGTTAATCAGTGGAATTTCCTGGGTTTAGGATCCAAAAATTGTCCAAACATCTTGGATATGACAAATCCAAGCACTGAAATCTAAATCTAGCACTGAGCCAGTAACAGTATGTAGAATTCAGAGGTGCCAGTTTAACTGTTCATTCAAAATTGTGATAGCACATAATGAAAGCAAAGTCAAAGTAATTTCTCATCTACATACTAGTGCACCTCCCCATATACAGCAAGGTCACCCAAGTTTATAAGTGATACATAAGGACTATAATGATTATGGCTAATGCTAATAATAAGGGTTTGAATGATACCTAAATTATAAGGAACTTTACAGAAAAAAAATCAGTGTATAAATATTTAAACATCTAAATATTTAAACTATATTTATTTTACAGATTCATAAGATTTAAAAAGAATATCCAAAAGTTATCCAACCTTTCTAGTCTCAGTTTCTCCATCTGTAAAATGAGAGTTAGACTATATAACTTCCAAGGTGAACTTCTAAATTCCAGTTCAAAAATCTATGATGTTATGATCTAGCATGCATGACTCTGCTTCCATGAAGATATGCACCTAAGCAGTAAGAGGTAAGATTAGATGAGTTTCTATAATTAAACTCAAAATCTAACAAAACTTTTGAAAGTAAATATTTTCTGTAACAGATATTAAAAACCTACATACAATTATGAGCACACATACACATATACAGTATATAAACATATACTTTATATGTATATGTAATTTAACAGCTTGCTATCACAATTTACATTGACAAACTCTAGCCTAACCATTAAGAGAAGTTCTCAAAAATACCTTTGTGTTCCCTATATGATCATGTGAAAAGAAATGTTACTTTGATAACTTAGATCTTGCACTTCCAGACATAGCTTTTAGGTAAGACAGGTAAGATAATTTAATTCTATATCCTCCCTTTTATTCATTTTCCTTCTTCCCCTAAACATAGTACATCTGCATAGAGCAAACCAGTGAGAAACTTTGCCCTAAACAATAAGATCCACCCATCTCAGGCTCAATATGGAATCTTGTTCCTTATTTCCAGAGATAACTTCAACCTACCCACCAATCAGGTCCCCTGGACTCAGCCTCGGATTAGGTTCCTTTTTACTGGCCTACACTCTCTGGTCCTCTCTACTAGCCTGATTCGTTCTAGCTACTACTGTCTAAAAAAGAAAAGAGAGCCCCTATTTCAGACACCTCGAAAAGGTGACACAGATACAAGTTAAATAACCTTTCAAAGATCAGCAGTACCCAAAACTAACCCTTCTTGGGGCAGAGACTGAAAGATCTTACTTTCAGCAATCAGTGGTAACACTCTCCCCCAACATCTCCCCCACACACACCCCACCCCCGGTCCTTTGAGGTTTCCTTTGGATGGAAGAACTCAAAAAGAGAGACAAGGGACCGGGTGACACACAAAACAAGGTAGCCTATCCAGTTACCCTTTGAGCGCATCGTGTCCTCCTCCACCTCTTCTCTTTGCCCGGCTGGCTCTGGTTTCCTTCACATTCCCAGTCTCCGAATTCCCTTCAGCACCATGGCTCGTGTAGGAAGACAAGAGCACTGTAAATCCCAGGGCTAGCTCCAGCAGACCCCTTCTCCGCATGGTGCCGATCAGCCGCGGGCTCCCTCCCTCCCTCCTCCTCCTCCTCCTCCTCCTCTTCCTCTTCTGCCTCCTCCTTCTTCTCCTGCTGTGCCGGGCTGGGGCTGGGGCTGCTGCTGCTGCTGCGCCCCTGAGCGCGCAGCTCTGCTGGGGCTCCTCGCTCCGCACGGCTCGTTCCCCTGGGCCCGAGCGCCTCCCGTCACCCTCCAGGCACCGCCTCTCTCCCGCTGCAAGCAGCTCCCGCCAGCTGCAACAGAAGAGCAAATACACCAAGAGGGAAAAGGAATGAATTCCCGGGGTTGTCCCATCCCTACGATACCCTCCGCCAGGAGTACTGACAGTGCCGAGCCAGGAGGAGAGATAGGTCGCCCGCAGCAGCCCAGACGCCCAAGCACTGGTTCCCGCCCGCTCCTTCTGCCTCCCTTGAGCATCCAGGAGAGAGCTAGACGAAAAGTACCCGTGTCCCGAGTCATCCCGGGCCAGACCAGACCAGAGCCTCAGGCCCCGGGAACGAGAACCTTTATGCATTCTTTTTTTTTTTTCCATGGCACAAAGTGTTTTGCCAAATGCCCCGGCTCCAACTCTGGCTCTCTAGTGAAAGCCTCGAGTCCTGGGGACCCGCCCCGCCGACCCCGGGCCGGCTCTCGGAGAGAACCTCCGGGCGCTGCCACTACCTCCAGAGCATCAGATTCCCAAGCCCCGCACCACCCGAGAGCCCCGGGCCAGGAAGCTGTCAGGCAGAGGAGGGCCAGCGCCAGCGCCAGCTGCAGGCGTTCCGGGACAGCCCCTCACCCCAGTCCCTGTCCCGGCCCCCCACCCCCATCCCCCGCCCCGGCGCAAAACGCAAAAAGCCGCGGTGGCCAAAGCTCAAGCCCCGGCGGCCACACCGACCCCCCATAAGGATCCCCGGCTGTACCCACTAGAGTGACCCCGACTGGGGCTCCTCGAAGAGGCGATGTGGGCTGCCTACCCCTGGGGCTGTTGAGCCCTCACTCGCAGCCGCTGCAGTCGCCGCACTCCTCGCAGCTGTCCCAGCTGTGGCCGCCTCTCCTACTCCGGCACCCACCGTCTCTGCCGCGACTCCCGCGGCCCCCTCCTCTCCCCACCTCTTCAAGTATCGTCCGCGCAGCGGTTTCTCGCGAGAGAAATATTTTTTTTCAAAAAAAAAGAAAAAAAAAAGAAAGAAAATGACACCCCCCATCCCCCTCATCACTACCCCCACCCCCCGGCCTCATCCATTCCCTCCCTTTCCACTCCCCTTTGCCAGCCGCAGCCTTAGCCCTGGGGCCTCCCTTCCCAGGATTGGGGAGAAGTGTCGGGGGGCGGGAGGGGGTGGGAGGAGAAGAGGAGGGGAGACATGTCCG
Organism: Antechinus flavipes; assembly: GCF_016432865.1. Classification (NCBI taxonomy): domain Eukaryota; kingdom Metazoa; phylum Chordata; class Mammalia; order Dasyuromorphia; family Dasyuridae; genus Antechinus; species Antechinus flavipes. The sequence continues at coordinate 520,250,382 of NC_067399.1, forward strand.
GGACCTCCTCGGTCCCGGCTCTTACGTCTGGGAGGGGTGGGGATGAGAAAAGGTGGTTTAGCGGTTTCGCCTACTCTGTGGCTGGGAAGTCTAGACCGGAGATTAACCTCTCCCGTGATCGCAAGAGTCTGACCCGGGAGGGAGTCGTGCCACCTGCATCAAGAATGTGTAGGGGGGGGGGGTGGCGCTGGCCAAGGCCAAGTGGGAGGTGGGGTGCAGTCCCACCAACCCCACCCCAAATCCTGGAGGACCCACAGTCCTCCGTTTTCCAAAGCTCCCAGCCCCGCCTCCCCTTCGCTGCAGCCGCAGCCCCACGCGCCAGGCAGCGGGTGCACCGCTGGAAAGGAGGGATGTGACCAGATGTGCATCGCCCGCCCTTCGGGGCTTCAGAACCGAGAGAAGTTCTGGGGACTCGCTCCGGATCAGGGCATTGGAGTCGTCCGGCTGCAAGAAAATCTCAGCCATCTGCCTTCTTTTTAAAGCGCTACCTGGTTCGAGGAGTCCGCTAGCCGGCACTCTCTGGGCTCAGTTCAGGCCACATTGTGTCTGGCTGTCTGGATAGTCGGAACAGAGTGTCTGGCTCCTACTGTTGGTTTATTTTTGCGGATGCTGGAACCTGGCAAGTAGATTGAGGAAGGTGATGGCCTCTTGTGTGACCGGCACACATAAAAGCAAGGGTCCCCTAAGACGATAAGCTCACTCCAACCCCTTCCAACCCCCTAAACACACATATGCAACACATTCAGAACCCCCTCTCCCAGAGGTGCGGAGCTAACCGTGGAGTTAGCGGTTTCAGAAGATGGGGGGAAATGGTATGGTATTTATGTTATCCTTATAAGGGAAATGGCTCCGGTGTTGGCTGCACCTTTTTAGCAGTACTTTAAAAAGGGAAAGCGGTTGAACCCTTGGAGCCCAGAGGAGTAAGAGACAACAAGGAAATCCGTTATTAACAACCCGTCGCTACCAAAATTGAGGCACTAGCCCAAACCTAGCAAAAAAACAAAAAACAGGGTTATTTGATAACAATTAAATTGTCAAGTTACAGTTTATCCAGTAGTAACTTCTGCATTGTTACTGAAACGGAGTGCATGTAAATGACTAATAGAGAACTTTTTTTAAAAAATTGGAATCCTATTTAAAATTCTGTTGTGTGAAAGCTGAGTATTTTTTTGGGGGGGTGTTACTCAGCTGTTTCCTTCGAATTGTAGAATGATGGAGCTTGGAAGGAGAGGGAGGGACTTTAGAGATTATCTAATGCACCCTCCTTATTTCATGAAAGAGGAAACCAACTTGAAGTAATTTGCTTGAATTCTCAGAGCTAGTAAGTAGCTATAGTAGGATTTGAATCCAGGGTGTTACTGTCCCATTTATTTCCTGATTTAATGATGTGGAACTTCCTTCTACTAAGGAAGATCTCACCTCCTCTACAATTAAATAAGAAAGTTTTGAATTGTCACTAAGTTAAAAAAAAAAATGTTACCCTAACTACCCCGGAACTTTGCTCCAAGGGAAAGACATGGTTCCAGCTCCCTATCCCATTCCCTCAATCTGTCTAAGTCAGCATTAGAGGGGCCCTCTGCTGTAGCATTCGTCTTCTATCTTCCACCACTCCTGCTTGCTCCTTGTATTTGAAGACTGAGGCAGTCCAGCCAGGGCAGTACAGGTTGACCTTCTGAGGGCAGTCTGTTCCTTTTCTAAACCCAATTATACAGTGGCAACTTCCACCCCAACCCCAACTCCCATTAAATTTTCCCCACAGTGAAAAAATTAATTTTTATTGTTCTGTCGAACCACTCCAAACTTACCCAGGTTGGTGCTTGGACAGAAGACAGTATGTCACCAACCTTTCTACTATGATAGACTTGGGCTATATCTATATAGCATTTTAGAATAATATCTGATAATTATAATACTTTAAAGGGGAGCAAAGTGCTTTTCATAAAATGTCAGAAGACATAGATATAAATATATGAAATATTTCTCTCTATATATGTATGTATGTATATATATATACATATATATATATATATATAAAACATACACATATGTGTGCTTGACCCCGAACAAGTAACTGATTTTTTCAGTGCCCCAGGTAAATCTCTAAGATTATAAAATATGGATAATTTGTCAACCTTCAGGGGCAGAGGGAGCTTAATGACCTGAAGTTTTCCATATACCGATGAAATCATAGGTCCAGTTTATATTCCTAGTTATTGTGTAGACAGATAGATATACACACATATGTACATATATATTTTCCTATCTTTGTGAATACTATAACACTTATCTTTTTAAAATTGTAGTTCAATTTATTTATGAATGAGAATTTTACTAAAATCAACTTATCTTTTTCTTTGCTCTGGGTATCACTTCTCTTGAGAAAACTTTATTTCCACAGTTGTCTTTTCCTTTTCCATCATCTCTAATCTCTTCTTCACTAAAAGCCTCTGACTTTAAATATACACAATTCTTCCTTATCTTAAAAAAAAAAAAGATGAACAACTCTAGTCCCTTCTCTCTCCTTCCAGCTATAATTCTATATCCTTCTTTTCCAAGCCTAGCTCCTCAAAGGAGTATTCTATACTTACTGCCTCCATTTCCTCATCACTCATCACCACCTCCCTAACTTTCTGAAATAACTGCCTCCTAGCCAAATCCAATGGTCTTTTTTAACAGTTCTTATTCTCCTCTGTCTTCTCACTGCATCTGGCATGTTACTCATTGCCTTCTCTTTGCCTAACTTCTGAGACCTATCATGTGTGGAAATGATCCTATTTATTACTGGGAGAAGTAAAAAATGTTTATATTATGGTACGCCTAAAACATTGAATTAATTATTGTAAGAAGCATACAGACTGTGGGATTCCCTCGCCAAAGAAGTAGATTTGATGCACTGGCCAATGATACCTTTCCCTGGGATAGGAAAGTATTTGGACCCAATAGCCAATGACAAGAAAAGATTCCCAGTATTTAAGTTCCCTAATGCCAGCTCACTTCTGCCAATAAGTGGAGATCTAAAACATGGTTCAGCAAATTAAGGGAGGGCTAAATTCAGCTTGCCACCTGTTTTTGTATAGCCTCTGAGCTAAGAATGGTTTTTACATTTTTAAAATACAATAAAACTTTATTTTAAAATGTAAAAACCATTCTTAGCTCTAGGGCCATACAAAACTAGCCTGACAGCTGGATTTGGCCAGCTGGCCATAGTTTAACAGCTAGTTAGCTAGAACAAGGATGCCGGTTGCAAAATCAAGTTTAGTCTGACAGGAAAGATCATACCCTAATAAGTGTGGGGGAGTGGAGTCAGAGGGGCTTCTTGTCTCAGATTGTGGAATTTGTGCAAAGTATAAGAAAAAAAAGCAGTTTCATCTTCAATGGTCAACTTTGAAGATCTTGTTGGAAAATTGCTTCAGACAGACTGCCACAATTGGGAAGATAAGACAAGACTAGAGAAAAGTGAGCTTCCAGGATACTTAAACATAAAGATGTACAGATAAGGAGAGAAACACCAAGGCCTGAAACAAACCTAGAGAACAAAATGAGTGAGATAGCTTGGGGGCCTATTTAAGGACAAGTTTTTCTTCTGTAACAAAGCAGCCAATGAGCCCAAAGCATAGGACGATGAAGGGGCTGTTCCTCTAATGCACCTCTCACATGGATTTTGGAGTATTTGTAAACATTCTGGAACTACTTCTCTACTATCCAGATGGTAAAAAGAAGCCTCTATGATTGGCTCTGATTAGCTTGTCAGATATGGGAGTCATTCAAAAGCTATTAGTTAATCGCATCTCATCTTTGGATCTGACTTCCTCCAGTCTAATGGTGTTCCAATAAGAGGAGAGATATGCTACTGTAAGGCAATTAGCCCAAGGCCTGCCAAGGTTAGTGAGTGGTCCATGAATACAAGCCTTGGGTTTTTTTTAACCTCTACATTTGTTCTTTTGTTTAACTGAAGGAGAGTTAAACATTCAATCTTATGTTTTGAAAGGTTAAGATCCAGTACTTACTAACAGTCCCTGAGTGGAACTCAGATAGGGTTTTCCTGGCAGTCCAACACACTAGGAACGAAAAGCAATCTCTAGGACCCAACCCAGAAGTAATGAGGCTCATTTAGTAATAATTCTGCATTTGGACATGAATTTAGGAGAATGGTTAAAGCTATATAGAAATTTGATGTTTGAGCCTGTTGCTTCTAAAAATCAAGATGATACAGAAGTTCCAACAGTTTTAGAGGGAAATTATTGATACTTCTGGGATAGGTAGGTAGCTTGCTCAGTATATAGAGTAACTGATCTCTAGTCAGTAAAATTCATCTTCCTGAGTTCAAATTTGGCTTCAGATATTTAATTAGCTGTGTGACCCTGGGCAAGTCACTTAGACCTGTTTGCCTCAGTTTCCTCATATGGAAAAGAAAATGTCAAATCATTCTACTGTCTTTGTCAAGAAAACTCCAAGTAGAGTCACAAAGACTCAGATATGACTGAAAATAACAACATTGATGTTGCTATTCTTCCTATATGTTTGAAGTAAAATATCCATTTGTAAAAGCTAATTGATGGTAACTGGTTAAATAGAATTGGGGTACTAATCATGACAACTTCTTTTGGGAGAGAGAAGGAACCACATTAGAATACAGAGTTAAGCTGATAACATTAGAGAAGGATACTCCTAATACCTCAATGATAGAGCCCTGAAGGGGAAATATATCCAGCCTTACTTAGGAGAGTGAAACCAAATTATTCACTCTATATCATGCATCTAAACCAATTTATGTTTTTCCAAATTTTTCATTCCATGTATATATTACCAAATTACAGATTATGAAAAATATAAGAGGAGGAGGGGTAAGTTAGACTTACATCATGCACTGTGTTTCAAACTTCTCTGATGCGTATATCATGTAATATTGTCATGTCTTATCACAGGTATTAGTTACTTATGTCTGTATTTTTTCCTGTTCCATAAAGGCTAAGGAAAGATAAAAACAGCAAAAAGAAGTGAGGTGTTTTTTTAATCAATATTATGGAGGAAAGGACTCACAGTGGGGAAGGGACGATTGCTTGGAGTAAATAATACAATATGAACAAATAATAAAGAGAAGGCAGAGTTTTATGATAATCATTTTTTTGCTTCTATTTTGCTGTTAATGAGAATGAATTTTGGACTGGAAGAGAAAAGATAAAAATGGCTAACAGATAGTTCATAGATACTCTTGAAGAGTTTAAGTCATGAGGATCAGATGAATTACTATATATTCAAATAGTGAAATACATTTATATGCTGAACTAGTGTTAATAATATATAAAAGATTAGGGAATCAAAGAAGTACTACAGAACTAAAGGATAAATGTTGAAATAATTTTCAAAGAAGGAAATAATAATAATAGCTAGCATTTATGTAACATTTTAAGTTTTGCAAAAAAATTTACATATTTTAACTAGAATGAGGAACCTGAGGCAAATACAGGTTAAGTGATTTGCCTAGGGTCTCAAATAAGTGAGTGATTGAGGTCAAATTTGAACTTAGACTTTTCCTGAAGCTAAGTCCAGCACTTTATTACTGTTTTACTTAATTGTAACACACCTAAAAATCAATCACTTATAGTGCCTTGTCAACTTAGAAGGAAGTGTCCCATAGAGCATCTCAAAAGTCTGTGTTTGGACTTGCACACTTTTATTGTTAACTTGTGTCCTCATGAAAACTGAAAATATCAGAAAGTTAAGAGGAACAGATATAACACTGGATGACATTCAGGATCCAAAAATGTCAGGCTAGAACATTTTGCAGAACCTAATAAGATGAAATTTAATAGGGATAAATGCAAAGTTTTACATGTGGGTTCATAAAAAATTAACTCTATAGGTACAAGGGAAAGTTGGAAGTCAGAAAAGAGGAGTCAGAAAAAGAGCTGATTATACCAAACTTCAAGTTCACTAGGGTGATAACAAAAGCTGAAAAGTGAATGAGATCTTGGTCATATTATAGTCTCTCCTGAGCTAATCACATCTAAAGATTTGTATTCAGTTCAAGTCACCATATTTCAGTGTAACGGATAATGTTCTAACTCTTTGTCCCAGAGCTGGGTCAGCCACATCTCATCCCGGGTTCCAGGGTGCTTTGAGGATTTTGTGAGTACCTCTTTTCTACTGGAGCAGCTATGTGGCACAGTGGATGGAGTACTGCCAGGCCTAAAATAAGAAAGACTTCTCTTCCCAAGTTCAAATTTGGCCTCCGATATTTATTAGCCATATGATCCTGGGCAAGTCACTTAATCTTGCTTGCCTCAGTTTCCTCATCTGTAAAAGGAATAATAATGAGGTGGCAAATCACTTCAGTATCTTTGCCAAGAAAATCCTAAATGGGGTCATGAAAAGTCCAACATGACTGAAAAGTGACTGAACATTAAAAAATGGATCTATTGCCTTTACCTTAGGTTCCCATTGGCTACAGTCTCCCTATTATTAGTTGCCAGTGACTAGGACCCTGGTTTCATTTAAACACTTGGCATCAATTAGTTCTTATATAAAGGATATTTACTCTGAAGTTATAGCAAGAATAAATGTACAAACGTTTTCAATACCTAGAGGGCATAATCTTTCTTATCAGAATTCCTATATAACAGGGATCTCATCAGGTTCATGTCCAAAGGTGGCGTGACAGCTGGCTAATTCTTTCTCTTGGCTACTGCTAAGCCAGGGTCCCAGGGGGTCCCTCCTTGCTCCTCCGGGCACCAATGCTGTATTGGCTACAAACCATACTATGGAACTCTAAGATGTTTGGAGGAACTTCTTGTCCTTTTGAAATTCACAAGATTAAAGGCTTCAATCTTTTCACTTGGAACAGAAAAGAACAAATGCAAAAGCCAAGTACCAAGATACTTTCCTAGAGTGTCTTGGTCTCAGAGAGGGAGAAGCTCTCAAGGTTCCTTGTCTCTCCCAAGACACTGTGAGTGAAAAAGTCATTGATATTGCCCCAAGACCCTGAGCTGAGGAGAGATGACAGAGGCTGACTAAGGCTTTTTGAAGCCTTTTCAGCCAATAAACGAGCCTTCTATTCACCACATGGTTAGCCAACTGGAACCATTTGCAGAATGTTTACATGTACTTCCTAGTATCTCCAAGGCATTGTCCTTATATACACAACATTCTGACTCTCCCTGAAGCAAACTCCCTGGCTCCTCTACATGGAAGAACATCAAGAGATGCCATCCCAAGCATTTCGCCCATGTGCCAGACCTCCATTACATTAACAGACAAAACAAAACAACCCTGATGGGCAAAAGACATTCAAATTAGACTGAGATCTTCTTGAGAATAGGGGCTGTCTTTTTTTGTATCCTGAGCATTTAACATGGTGTCTGGCATATAGTAGGTATTTTTCAAATAATCACTGGTTGACTAATTAGTGAAAGACCTGCCATAGTAGAATAAGTGTTTCAATTAGAATACTGAAAGGCTCAGATGTCTTCAAGTATTGGGAGGTAAATTTGACTAGTAGATCAAAAGAAATCTGATGTAGGTATGGTTTTCCTGGATTTTAGCAAAATGCTTGGCATATTATTACATACTATTCTTGTGGAAATATGGAGAGATATGGTCTAGAATCTAGATTCCAGATGTTAGTACAATCAGATGATCCAATAGTCTAATCTATATAGAAAAAAATTGTAATGTTAACTTTGTTCTTTTTTTTTTAGCCTTTAATGGGATACTCAAGCTTGTTCTTCTTGGTACCAAAGAGCAGAAATAGAAGAAATTGGTGGAAGTTAGGAAGAAACAAATTTAGACTTGACATAAGGGAAAAAAACTTCCTAACAATTAAAGTTATACAAAAGTAGAATGGGCTGCTTTGGGAAGATTATGTTGATTGCCTTAGAGGACTTCAGTAAAAAAATTAGACATTTCTTTTCCCCAGGATATTGAGAAGGAGTTAGCATGGTACATAGAAAATTGGGCCTCCATTTAAGAATTCTTAAATTCAAATATGACCTGAGATACTTAGTAGCTATGTAAGCCCAAACCACTTATCTTCCTGTTTTAGTTTACATCATACTTCACAGGCTTGGTGTGAGGCTCAAAAGCAACCATGTTTATTAAATGCTTTGTATACTTTAAATAATATAGCAGCTAGATCTATAATTTCATAGGAGACTCCCTTTACTTATACAGTTCAACACATTCTCTTCAATATAATCTCAGAGAAATGGCTAGGACTCTGAGAGATTGGCTGATTTGGTTAGACTATCACAGTAGCATGTTTTAGAGGTCTTTGTGGTTTTCAGGACAGCATTCTATCCACCACACCACACCATCTTTCAATGCTATAGATGTCTATAATTGCACATATATAATCTATATCAGATTGTTAGGTCAGGAGGGAGAAAGAAAAGGATTGAATTTAGAACCCCAAACTTAAAAAAAAAGTTAGAATTTATTTTTACATGTAATTGGGGAGAAAATGAAATATTAAAAATACTATAGATGTTACTATGTATGTATGTATAAATATACATATTTTATATGTATATAGAAATGTACATTTGTGTGACTATATTAATGTGTGTATGTATGTATATGTGTGTGTGTGTGTGTGTGTGTGTGTATATATATATATATATATATGAACTATTGTAGGTTATAACCTTGGATAAATCATTTGATCTATCTGAAATTTAATTTCCATATCTGTAAAATGAGGGATTTGGACAATGTGACCCCCAAGCTCCCTTCTAGCTGTAAACCTGATACTAAAAGTAATGGGCAGTGGGGGAAGGAGGTGCAGTATACACACAATTGTTGCTTAGGTTATAGTTAGGACTAAATTGAGTCCCCTCCAGATCTAAAATTTTGACATTCTAATTCTCTGAACTGAGTAAAGGATATTATTATAGATAGTAAGATGAGAGGATTTTGAGCCAAAAGGTACTTTAGAAATCACAGAATCACAGAATCTCAGAGTTAGAAGGGAATTCAGAGGCTACCTAGTCCAACTATACCTGAACCCCTGGAGAAACAAGAGCAAAAGAACAAGAAAAAATAGCAAGAAAGAGAGAAAGAAAAACAGACAAACAAAACAGTGAAAGGGACCCAGCAGCTGTTACTACTGCTGTTACTGTCACCAAATGCTCCCCCAAAGCTGGGATAGAGAGCACTGAAGAAGCAAATGCCTTCCCAGGATGGTGATGGAAAGGGGCTGAAGATCAAAGTAAGCTGTCACTGACAAAGATAAAGGATTCTATTCGCCTTCTCTAAATTACAGAACAGTTGGGAAACTCCACAAAATTTTATCCTAAGGATTTTTTATGCTTAAACTTCACTCTATTATATTCATCCTATCATATGTTTCCTAAGAGCTACATTTTCTGTTGCTTTATCTTCCATAATGTTTAAGAAAGAAAAATACTTAAAATTTTTAAAAGATAGTTCTATAAGTTCTTGTCATTGTTTAACTTGTTTAATTATCAAAATCTACAAGTTTGCTATCTGAAATTAAGGGCAGTTAGTGAACATCTAAACATTCCCAATTTGGGGGACTTGTACACCAAGGATTTTTACTATGGAACCATTTGGCAAGAATTATCATATAAATCTAAAAAATATGTTTCATTATTCAAGTATCAAATTTCTGAGATTAATTTAGGACAATGCATCTAGTCTAAACCCTTCTCATTTTATAGATGAGGAGACTGAAGATTAGAGATTTAAGTGATTTGCTCCAAATTATCATATCAATAAGTATTACAGTTAAGATTTGAACCCAAATCTGCTGATATCCAAACCATGATTCTTTCTATTACAAATCTGACCTTCTTTTCCTAATGTTTGTTGAACGGATCATTTACCCACAAACATTCTTCTACTATTTTCAAATGTAGAGGTCATAGATTCTATTCTCATTCATGGAAGGAAAAAGCAGAGGCAGCTGTCAAAATGGCTTACTTTCCATTGCATTTTACTCCTTCTCCATATCAACATATGACTAACATATACTGGAATGCCTTAAAGTTCCAAGTTTCAAAAAAAAACTTAGTTCTTCAAATTTTCTCCTTACATATAAATATAAGCAAAATACAAGTAAGAAGACAAACTTGGAGTCTGTAAGCTAAAGGGGTCATTTTCATGTATAAGAATAGCTATGCATACTTGGATGTTGATGAATATATGTGTGTGTGTGTGTGTGTGTGTGTGTGTGTGTGTGCAGACATATCTATTCTAAGAGAGATAAAAAGAGAGGGAGAGAGAGAGAGAAAGAAGAAAGAATGAGAGAGCGAGAGAAGAACCTATGGATTATATGTAAATGTTTATGAAGTAAGTAGAAGAAGTAACCAGTGTAGTGAAGTGGAAAGTCAGTTTCTTCATCTATAACTGAAAGACGTCATTACCTTCGTCTTTACTTTTGAAAAGTGATGAAAATAAATTTTACCCTTATTTTTAAAGAACTGGGAAGACCTACATGAATGGTATTGTTGATTAGTAAATTGCACTTTCAGGGCTGCATATATGTTTTCTATACCAGAAATGCCCTCTTTTTACTTTCTGAATTTCTACTTCTTCTTTACTGCCTTACTCAGATTTCACCATTGAGGAAGTTTTCTCTAATCCCCATAGCTGGTAATGACATTAACCTTTACAGAATTCACATAGCATTTGTACTTCTCTAATGCATATAACAGCTAGAATATTTTGGTATAACTATTTGTAGACATGTCATATCAATTAGATTGTAAGTTTCATGAGGGCAGGTACAGTGGAATTATCTAAATTTTTTATCTACCTCAGGGACTTGTAAAAATATTCTATGAACAGTAAGTATTTAACAAATGTTTATTGAAGAAAAAGGAGAGAAAGGGTTTAGCAAAGCAAAGCAAGGAGCTTTTCAAGGTAGTCAAGATGCTAGAGCAGTGGGAAGAAAGATAGCAAAACTCTATCTCTAACATGCCTCCAAACAGATCTAGTAAATGTACCACACCAAATCCCAAGGGAGAAAACCAAAATAAAATTATAATAAGTCATTTTCTAGGGCACAAGGGACAGGGTCTGGCCACTAGTACATCTCAATGAGCATTCTAGTATAGGGAGAAATGTACCAAGACAAGAAGACATTCTGGACTGCTTCTTAAGCACCACAGGGCATAAGAACCAGTGCCCACTGTCAGATTTTCTGTTTATTATCTGTTTCTAAGTCCAGTCCAGGTCACAGATCCAAAGAATATAAAAGTGGGGACTTTCACCCAGGGATGACATTGATTCTCATCATAGGGATCAATTACCAATGATATACCAAAAAAAGAACAACTTCAGAATCAAGCAGCAGAAAGATGACTTAAATCCCAGGAGTAGAATATAGTCTCAGTTGCAACTTCTAGTCTAGTGTAAAGCTTGCAAAAAGACTAAGCAAGGCAACAATCCTAGATTCAAGAACACCCTACTGTTTTGTCATTTTGAAACATTAGAACTTCTTAGTCAGTTGTTAAATGCTGGGTCTCCCTACAATCTAATATTTCTCAGATCCAAATTCAGGTTAGGAACTTCCATACTTGAGACCAAGATCAAATAACTTTTTAGCACTCTGAAAGCTTGCAGGTTCCCAGTTTGAGTTATTCCAGAGATCCTGAAATAACGCAACATTTAATTTCTCCATCCCCAGGATCAGCCCAGACTTCAGAAATGTACAAAACCTAGTCATAATAAATCTGGTTATGAAGTAAGCTAGAAGAATGAAGCAAAAAAAAAAAAAAAAAAAAAGAATTCCTTTACCAAAAACTGTATGCAGATAGACTCCAAAGATACAAACTAAAAGAATACCTACAAGCAAAATACCTACACACAAAACCTCAAAGAAAAACATAATTTGGCACAAATTCAATTAGAATTCTTGAAAGAGATAAAACAAGAATTTCAAATTAGAGTTTAATTTTTTAAATAAGTGTAGAGGGAGCCCTTAAGGAAAAATTGGAAAAGAAATGAAAGTTACAGAAGAAAAATTGGAAAGGGAATTAATAGCTTGACATAAAAGGTACAAAACCTTGTCTGAAGCAACAGACTTCTTGAAAATTAGAGCAGATGTGTAATATTCTCTTTCAAATGTAATATTCTCTGTGAAGGTTTCCTTGGGGTCTCTGAAGGCAACCTTCATTTCAGTTCAGTAATCACAAGTACAGCCAGAAGTTAAAGTCCAAATCCTTTATTGTCTCTTTCAAAATCATGTCCCCTTCACTTGGGGCTTGGCTAGTTTTTCTGGAGACCTTCTAGATCTTGGTTTCAGTGGAGAAGTGAAGGAGGACAGCCTGCCATCACTTCTTTAGTTTTCCCTAGTTCTCCTTCTGGCTGAGCTTGTCCAAGCTTATATGCTCTCTTATGAAAGGTGTGAATCTTGTAGAACTATAGTAAGTACTAAGTACATGTACTGAACTAGAGAACTGTTAAGCATCATGCTAAATAACCATTGTCTATCAATTCCACTGACTCAGTACCTTGTTTCAAGTTCTGGCCCATAACACAGATGAAATAGAAGCCAGCAATTCTATGTGGCATGAAGATACAGTCCTACCAAATTCCTTTTATGACACAGATATGGTATTGATACTATGTCAAAACATAGAAAGAAAATTATACACTAATTTTCTTAAAGAATATTGATGCAAAAATCTTAAATAAAACATTAGCAAAGAGAGAGCAAAAAATTAAAAACTGGGAGGAGTATACATTAATTGGAGGATAACTGGATACGTTATATAGTATATAAATATGATTGAATAGCATTGGGTTGCAAAAAATAATGAATATTTTCTTTGGACATATCCAATGCAGAAATTTGTTTTGCTTTACTATCCATGTTTCTAATAGGTATTATTTTTCCTTCATTCTCAAAGGGGAATATGGTTTGGATGGGAGAAAGAAAAGGTAGATTTTTGCTAATGAGAAGATTATACATATAATTTTAAATTTAAAAATTAATAAAATAAAATTTTAAGCAAAGAGGAGGAAATAAGATTCTTTTGTGAAAAACATTTTTATTATTCAAGAGGATCATGAATTTTAAGAGAAAGTTCAAATAATGTAATAGAATAATTTTGCTTACAAAAATCTTGATATCCTATTGCTCTGGTAAAAGCTCCTCACATTTTTCTTGTGTGGCATAACTGTGGAAATGTGTATAGAATAATTGCACCTGTTTAACATATATTGGATTACTTGCCATCTAGGGAAGGGAATGGAGGGAAAGGAGAGAGAAAAAAATGGAGCACAAGGTTTTGTAAGGGTGAATGTTGAAACTATCTATGCATATGTTTTGAAAATAAAAAGCTTTATTTAAAAAAAAAAGCTCTTCACTATCACCCTATTGTAATGATGAAACACTTCTGCTTGGCATTAGAATGTCTTTCCATCATTATTTTATATTTCTCCACTCCTCATACTCTTTACACTAGCCAAACTGAATAATTTTCTACTTCATGAATATGCACTGTGCAGTTTCTCTGTGTTTTTACTCACATAATTCCTACAACTATGTAAAAATACTTACCAGGGGAATTTCTGATCAATTTTACAAGCTCCCCCACTGTGAGTCCATGAGTCTATGCATAGAGGTTTCTGAGGGACATCTCCCAATAGAAGGAAGAAATGTATATTTAAAAGACACAGAAAATAATCTCTGATTTTTGGCTAATGATTGGTCTACCTCCAGTATAAATGTTGACTGAGAGTTAGAGGAATGCTTATCCTAAGACTATCCTTCCCCTGAAGTCTATAAAAGTAACCTAATCAGTTTTCTTTTTCTCTCTATGGGATCTCCAGATGTAAAGCAAAGCAGATTGGATGTTCCTCAATTGCAAATACTGTTTCACTATTACTTGTTATATATTCCCCAAGAGACCAAAGAAAGAGAAATGGTTGGCATGGACAAATCCATTTCTAATATCACTTTTTATTGTAACAAAGAACTGGAAACAAAGTGGATGACCATCAATCAGGGAAAAGCATATGAATATAATGAAATATTATTGTTCTATTAAAAATGCTAAAAAGGGATTTATTCAGAGAAACCTAGGAAAACTTAAAGTAGGTGGAATAGGAAATAATGGTTGAAATAATGTAAAGAAAAACAACTATAGAGAACCATTTGTATCCAGAAAGAGGACTATGGGGACTAAATGTGGATCCTAATGTAGTATTATCACCTTTTTTGTTCTTTGCTTACTTTTTTTTCTTTCTCATTTTTTTCCTTTTTGACCTGATTTTTCTTGTGCAATATGATAAATGTTGAAATATGTTTGGAAGAATTGCACATATTTAATCTATAATGGATTACTTGCTGTTTAAGGGAGTGGGGAGAGGAAGGGAGGGAGAAAAATTTGGTTTTGCAAGGGTGAATGTTGAAAACTATCTTTGCATGTATATTGAAAATTAAAAGCTATTATGAAAAAATAAAAGAAAAAAACTATTCCAAAAGACTATAGAATTCTTATCAATTTACTGATTAACCATGATTCCAGGAAATCAGTGAAGAATATTTCCTACCATTTGACAGAAAAGTGGTGGACTAGAGGTGTAGAACGAGACATATTTTCAAACAAGGACAATGCTTGACCACACTTTTTTGCTACAAACAAGGATTTTAATTTGAAGGAGAGGGGGAGATTTTTGGCTAAGGAGTGAGTGAGCAGTAATATTCAGGGTGGAAAAAGAAAATAAATAAAAAGGAGAGTGTCAAAGAAACATTTTAAAAATTCTCTAATGAGGGGTAGATGGTGGAGCAGATAGTGCAATGGCCCTAGAGTCAGGAGTACCTGAGTTCAGATGAAGCCTCAGACATTTTACATTTACTAGCTGTGTGACTCCAGGCAAGTCAATTAATCCTCATTTCCTAACTTCCTCCTCCCTCTAAAAAATATATATAATTTACTAGGTAGCCAAAGGAAGTTCAGAAGAGAACAAGGGCAAGCAAAATAGGAGTGGTAATATCGTGTTAAATTAATATATACTTTTTTTTTAATTGTGGAAAGAGTTCACAGTTCACAGTTAAAAGTAACTATAAAAAGAAAGTGTATAGCAAGTTTTTGTGCTTATACCAAAGTGGCTTGAGGTTCTTGGATCTCAATTTTTTGATACTTAATGCTTTTCTGTCACTTGCTCTTTGCTCAAGTCAGAAACCAGAATTCCTGCATTTGGATTTTTCCCTGCTTACTCACTCAGTGAATTGAAAGAATTCCTCATGATTCTCATGATCTTATTCTTCATGATTAGTAATGATCCTCCAGGATACCCTCCCTATTCTTCTAGTTTATAAGATCCTTCCTATTCAGAAATCTCATAGAACATTTTGGGGATTCTCAAATGAATTTGCCACGCAATATACTGTAGTTAGTTATATTGATATCCTATACCCTTACTATATTGTAAACTCCATGGGGAGAGGAACCACACTTGATCCTACTTGGTATGTCAGGGCCTTGCACATGATAATTGCTATTATTTATGGAGTGCTTTAATGTTTACAATGCTCTTTTCATACACTTGCTTTATTTAATCATAACAACTTTGTGTGATAGATACTATAATTAATTGCATTTTAAAAATTTGAAGCTGAAGTTAAGAGTGGTTAAGTAACTTAGCCTGTATCATGAAGCGAAGTAAGAGTCAAAGGCAGGATCTGAACTCACATATTCCTGATTCCAGATCCAATACTCTATCTTTTGCGCCACCTTGCTGCCTTAAAGGATTTATTGTTCCAAAGTTCTCATTGAGATGGATCACTAGATTATTAAACCATGGAATCACAATTTTTCTGTGTTCTATTCTTCAAATATTATATAATAAAATAAAAGCTATTGTTATAAAATAAGTGTTTAACAAATGCTTATTCTATTTCTTTGGAAATATTTCATGAAGGAGTTAAAAAAAAAAGATATGCTTTCAGATCTGTATTTTTTCCCTCAAGCAATTCCCATATCAACTTAAAATTCTGTTTTTGAGGGGAAAAATTTGAACAAAAGAAAAAATAAAAACCTGATAAACTCTATGGGGTTGAAAAGGGAGTGGGATTTATGTATTCAGGGTGTCAGTTTCTAACCTTTGCATTTCACAGACAAGGCCCAGGGTGAGGTTCTCATCCTCTTACTTTTGGCACAAATGGTCCACAACTGTCTCATTATGTTATTGAAATAACTTTCATTACCTCAATCCCCTAAAGCAAAAAGTCCCTCTCCACCCAAAGCAAAACTTCGGATCCCAGACTTCATTATTTTTGTGTTTTCCATGAGCTATGTATGGGTCCCACCCTGGGATTCCCTGTCATTTTTTTTCCCCAGACATGACAGATTTAGTACAATGGTAGAGGGAAATGAAGAAGAATTGTTAAAGTCTAAAAAAGAATTTGAGATTCTTTTTGCTGAAAATGAAATAGAGACATGACAAGTATGTGTTGAATACCTACTCTGCTCAGCATATGTCAGGCTTGGTTGAAGACACAGCACAAAATCACAGAATTTGAGGGCTAGAAGGGACCTCAGGGACTAGCTAGTTCTATTTTCACCAGAAAGGAGTCCCTACTACAATGTGCCCTCAAAGTGGTTATACAGGTTCTGATTGAAAATCACTAAGGAGGGAGAATTTACTACCTTTTAATTTTTAAGGAATTTTTCCTTAAAATTGATTTTAAGGAATTTTTCCAGATAACAGGTCTAAGTTGCCTTCTTTAAATTTTATCCATTGCTCTTTGTCCTGACCTTGAGAACTAAACAACAAATGTGTCTAGTCTCTCTTTAACTAAATAGACCTTGAAATACCTGAATACAGCTATCATTTGTTCACATCAAGTCAACAAGTTTTGATTAAGACCCTTCTATGAGGGTTACAAAGAAAGGCAAAAACTAGTTCCTGTTCTCAAGGATTTCAACCTCATGAGAGGAAACAGCATGCAAACAATTATGCATAAACTAGCTATATACACTAAATTCAAGATAAATTCAGAGAGAAGGAACAAAGGGCATAGAGGGCTGGAGAAAAGGTTCTTGAAGAAAGTGGAACTCAAGGTTGTTCATTTGTATCTGACATTTCATGATTCCATGTACCATAGTCTCCACGGGGTTTTCTTGGCAAAGAAACTGGAATGTTTTGTCATTTCACTTTTCAGTGGATTAAGGCAAACAGAGGTTAAATGATTTGCCTGTGGTCACATAGCTAGTAAGTGTGGGGACCATATTTGAATTCAAGTCTTTCTGACTCTAGGCCTAGCACTTCATTCACTGAGTCACCTAGCCTCCTAATAAAGACTGAATTAATTCCATTAGGTCTTGAACTCAGGACCTTCTGCATTTAAACAGATATGAAATCACCATCCCAGGACTCAAGGTTAAACATTACCATTTCCTTCAACAGATTCTTACATGACATGGACTCAATTGCCTTTCACTTTTTTGTGAATCTCAAATGAATTTACCTTGCAATCATGTGTAGCTAGCTATATTGATTTCTTAACCCCCTCCTAGACTGGCAGCTCCCTTAGAGAAGGGCCAGAAGATTACCTTTTTCTGGACACTCTGAAGTTTATCAGTGTCACTTCTTAAACTGTGGTGCTCAGAACTAAATACAATACTCCAGACATAGTCTGATTAGAGCAGAGTACAATGGGATTATCAGGTTTCCCCTATTCCTGGAAACTGCCTTTCTTAATGTGGCTCAAAATTGAATTAAATTTTTTGGCTTCCTCATTACATTACTGATTTACATTGAGTTTGCAATCCACTGAAACCTCCAGATCTTTCAAACCACACCAAATCATCACTTATTTCTAGTACTTGTCTCAAGATTCATGTACAGATTATAGTTATGAAATTGTAGCTGACCCTTGCTTGCCAACCAGAATCAAAGTATTTGGAAAATACGATACTCTATCTCTAATTGGATACATAGTAGAGGAAATGGAACCCATTTATTGTACCCATTCATACTACATTATACCAAGAGGTCATGTGCAATAGTGGATGGAGAAATGGACTTAAAATAAAGGAAATGCGAAGTCAGGTCCTACTTTTGACTCAAAAGCTATATGATTTTGGGTGAATCACTTAACCTCTCAATGCTCTGGATAATCCTCTAAGAATATAACTTATAGAAAAAGTGCCTTCTATAATAATAGAAAGAGTTTTAGTACCTAGGAATTTCCCATACCAATGAAATAAAGGTTCAGAAATCCCCAACCATAAATGTATGAAACATTTTTCTTGCATTGCAAACTCCAGTTGGAAGTTTTTCATAATAAGAGGGGTAAGATTTTTTTTATTATAGCTTTTTATTTACAAGATATATGCATGGGTAATTTTTCAGCTTTGACAATTGCAAGACCTTTTGTTCCAACTCTTTCCTTCCTTCCCCCCACCCCTTCCCCCCAGATGGCAGATTGACCAATACATATTAAATATGTTGAAGTGTAAGTTAAATACAATATATGTATACATGTCCAAACAGTTATTTTGCTGTACAAAAAGAATCGGACTTTGAAGTAGTGTACAATTAGCCTGTGAAGGGAATCAAAAGTGCAGACGGACAAAAATAGAGGGATTGGGAATTCTATGTAGTGGTTCATAGTCATCTCCCAGAGTTCTTTTGCTGGGTGTAGCTGGTTCAGTTCATTACTGTTCTATTGGAACTGATTTGGTTCAAATCTCTTTGCTGGAGGTGGCCACGTCCATCAGAATTGATCATCATATAGTATTGTTGTTGAAATATATAATGATCTCCTGGTCCTTCTCATTTCACTCAGCATCAGTTCATATAAGTCTCTCCAGGCCTTTCTGAAATCATCCTGTTGGTCATTTCTTACAGAACAATAATATTCTATAACATTTGTATACCACAATTTATTCAGCCATTCTCCAGTTAATGGACATCCACTCAGTTTCCAGTTTCTGGCCATTACAAAGAGGGCTGCCACAAACATTCTTGCACAGACAGGTCCCTTTCCCTTAAGAGGGGTAAGATTAATAAAAGAAAGCTTAATTAAGATTTAGGGTATCCTTCTTCCATCATAATATGACTCTCCTTGACAGTGAATGACATTTCACAAACTTTCAAATTTTAGAACTGGTAGACTTTATTTTTTTTTAATTTTTATTTAATAATTACTTTATATTGACGCTCGTTTCTGTTCCGATTTTTTTCCCCTCCCTCCCTCCACCCCCTCCCCTAGATGGCAAGCAGTCCTTTATATGTTGGATATGTTGCAGTATATCCTAGATACAATATATGTTTGCAGAACCGAACAGTTCTCTTGTTACATAGGGAGAATTGGATTCAGAAGGTATAAATAACCTGGGAAGAAAAACAAAAATGCAGATAGTTCACATTCGTTTCCCAGTGTTCTTTCTTTGGGTGTAGCTGCTTTTGTCCGTCATTTATCAATTGAAACTCAGGTCTCTTTGTCAAAGAAATCCACTTCCATCAAAATATGTCCTCATACAATATCGTTGTCGAAGTGTATAATGATCTCCTGGTTCTGCTCATTTCACTTAGCATCAGTTCATGTAAGTCTCGCCAGTCCTCTCTGTATTCATCCTGCTGGTCATTTCTTACAGAACAATAATATTCCATAACATTCATATACCACAATTTACCCAGCCATTCTCCAATTGATGGGCATCCATTCATTTTCCAGTTTCTAGCCACTACAAACAGGGCTGCTACAAACATTTTGGCACATACAGGTCCCTTTCCCTTCTTTAGTATTTCTTTGGGATATAAGCCCAATAGAAACACTGCTGGATCAAAGGGTATGCACAATTTGATAATTTTTGGGGCATAATTCCGAACTGGTAGACTTTAGATGTGATTGAGTTGAAAACAAGATCTCCTGAAGTGAATATTCAATATAACAGCAAATCTGGGATTCAAACCCACATTCCTTAATTCCCAGGCCAGTATCTTTTCCACTTCATATACTGCCTCAAAAATAAAAAAAAATCTGCTTCTTTAACTAAATATTAACAAATAGTCTAGATCTTGTTAGTATTCTCATCAAGAGAGATCATAAATATTTACCTGGGTCATCTAAATTTGTTTTTGTCCAAACTTTAATTGATATACTATTTAACTTTTCTTCTTGTGTGCTCTATCTAGAGTGGGATCCACTTGAACATGGTATCATTTAGCTTTTTTAACTTCCTTAATTTCTTCCTGATTGTCCTGGTTCCAACGTTAATGGAATAATTCTAAATGTCCTTTGGAAAAAAAAAAAAAAGATTAAGAATGAGACAATGGGAAGTTCAAAGTTCTGGAGTTATATTTCCATCTATGTATTGTGATCAGTCCTAACTAATATATAAGTGGGGGGAGACCTAAAGGAGCACATGGGGATAATATTCAGGGTAAGGTCTCAATATCTTTCCCCAAAGAAAGGAGCTTTCATATGTTTAGCAGACTATTCTTGCCTCTTAGCATAAGTTTGTAATGGCTTTCAGAATTCTCTCTACACCCTGGCTGGAGAAAAGAAATGAATAAAGTAGGCCTGGATTTCCTCTTTGTAATTTTAAGAGAAATTCTGTAGAGATTTGCCTTAAAATTTCTCTCCCTTATTTAACTTTTTCTTCTATAGACTGCTCAAAAAGTACTGAATTTGAAATCAGAGGATTTAAGTTCACAGTCTTGTACTGCCACCATGTAACCCAGCTTCTTTATCTTTAAGTCAATAAGCATTTATTAAGCTCTTATTGTGAGTTAGGTACTGGATAAAAAATAAAAATAAAAAAGTTGATCAGTGGAATAGAATAGATACCTAACACCCAGAAGCAATCAAACATGGTATTTAATAAACCTAAGTACTTTAACTACTTAGACAAAGATTTTGCTATTTTTCAAAAACTACTAGGAAAGCTTAAAAGCAGTGTCATGAAGAAATTACTTTTAGACAATATCTACTATGTAAGTTACAAAGGGGTACAACAGATAGAGATAAAAAGTCACATAATAAACAAATTAGGAGAGCAGAGGAAATAACAAACAAGGGTTGGAACGGCTCACAGCTTACAAAATGCACAATTTTGTTTATTAAAAAATATTTTTGTACCAACAAAAGCAATGTAGCTAGAATTAGAATGAAAACAATTAACTGGGAAATGTCTCTGAAGAGAATTTCTTTTATAAAAGTCTGATATCTAAAATGTTTAGGAAAATGATGTTAATACATAAGAAGATCCATTCCACAATAGATAAATTGTCAAAGAATATTAAAAGCCAATTGTTTTTTAAAGGTAAACTATAAATAATCCCATATAAAAACATTCCAAATCCTTAATAATTAGATAGATGCAAATTAAAACAACATTTTCATTAACAGGTCCTATTTCACCTGTTACTTTGATAAAGATGACAAAAAAACAAAATTACAATTGCTAGAGAAGCCATGAGAGTATAGGTACATTAATATACTAACATAGCAAACCTGTAAAGTGGCCCACCATTCTCCTAACAATTTGGAGCTATGTGTCAAAATTCACTGAACCATAGTTCATATAGCCTTTGACTCAGTGATACCATCAATAGACTTTTACCCCCAAGAAAGGGAGAAATGGCTCATCTGGACAAAAAATGTTTATATTTATTTATTTGTTTATTGTATTTATATTTATATTTTTTGTTTAGCAAAGAACTAAAAACAAAAATGGGTTTTCCCAGCAATTCCCCATCAATTGAAAAGTAACTGAACAAAAAATGTGTTATACAGATGTCAAGGAATATTTTTACACCAATTTTTTTACAAGGACAGATTCAGAGAGATTTCAAAGGACTTGTATGAACTGATAGACTGAAGCAAACAGAATCAGGAGAACAATTAATACTACTACAATTCTGTAAAGGAAAAGTATTGTGAAAAACAAGAACTATGATCAACATATAAAATAGCACAACGTGAAAGTATAAAAAATGTTTGTTCAAAATTTTGTTGTACCTATAATAAAGAGAACTCTAATCGATTATTTTTGTCTTGTAAACTAATTATTACATAAGGGACTATGGATTAAAAAATACTTCATCTGATTCTGTGATTTACAACCTCAGAATCAATTTAAATCTGTTCTCTCTTTAACTTATGAAGGAAGAATTGTAGAGATGGAAACACAGAGGTTAAGTACATTATCAAAAGGTAATCATTTATTCAGATCTGGCCTTAAGCAATGATACCAGGAACATAGAAAAGTCATTTTTATCCAGAAACAAATTGCTGCCGAGATCAAGGCTGGAGATGTAAACATGGGAGATATCTAGTAAGATGCTGCCCATCTTGATGGAACTTGAAATTTCTACCACAGAAGTTGTATTTTTTTTCCCTTAAGATAAAGGAATCTACTAAAATGCAAATACTTAAAAGTTAGGGCATTTAAACTGTTATCAGTCACACCTTAGTATGAATTAGGGAAGGTAGTGAGTGAGAAAAAAGAGACAAATTTATCTTCACAGTTTTACCACTATTTGATCAGAATAGCACTCCTGATTTTACATTTTAAAAAAAAAAGTTTTCTGAGGGTTAATGTTTTTATAAGATAATAGATTAAGAATTTTAAAGGATTTGAGGGTCATCTAAACTGATCACTTCATTTTACAGATACAGAAAACTGGTCACATAGATGGCAGTCTGTGTTACCACACAGATGGAAGGTAAAGAAAGGATTTGAGCCTAAGTGTTCTGACTTCAAACCCAGTGTTCTTTCTACCACAACATGCTGATTGTGCAAAGCAGCATATTTCCTAAAATGAAGTGCCCAGAACTGAATAAAGTACTCACAGACTTAAGAAATGTCAGAGTTGGAAAGGACCTCTGAGGTCATTCCAACCAGCACCTACACAAGAATCTCTACCACAACATACAAAGCATTACTTAATCCAAAAGAATGATTTGCACCATAAGTTACAGGAATGGACTACTAAGGGACCTTGGAACTTGGGGCCCCTGTGAGCTTCCATTGCCCCACCTCAAGCCCAGAACCTACAGCTTCTTCCTATTCATGGCAATCTCTTTTCTTCAGAGTTTCTATAGTAGGAATTTACAGAGGTCATGCATGGCCCATTCCCCTAAGATGGTCAAAAGGATGCCAAGGGGAAAAAATAGGGAACCACAGTCCTAAGACAAACAACTATATCCTTTCCTTCTCTCCAATCTTCCTTCCCACAGTGGTTCCTCTTGAGAAATCTAATCTGAATGACTGAAAAGAACCATCAATCATTGAGCAATGTCAGATCTTTCTATTTAGTGTGTGCCCCATGACAAGCCATATTTGTGAGCCTCAGGCTAGTCTGGGCTAACTTTTAGAGCATCTCAGTTCATATCAATGTTATACAAAAGCTAAGAAAGAATAATGGCTTTCTAAATCGAAGCTCTCTGTATGTTATAAATATACCCTAGCCTAACACCCAGGGAAAGGAGCTCTGCTTTTTAAATGTTTGGAGGCTTTTTCATTTAGAACCACAGAATTCCTTGCATTTTACTCAGGAAGAGCATTGTGTAGGCAATTAAGCTACATATTTATACCACATTCATTTCATGACTATTCTTGGAAAAGGAATAAGAACTTGTTGATACTTAAAAGACCACTGTAGAATAATAATTTATTTTCTAAAATATAGAGAGTTAGAGGATTATTTGCTTTTTAATAAATCAAAAGCATTGATTGTAAGCATCTACTATGTGTCAGGCACTGTTAAGTTCTGGGGATATAAAGACAAAAAAATGAAACTGTCTTTCCCCTCAAGAAGCTTATATTCTATAGGACTGGGAGTTGGGTGAAACAGAGGGCAATAAAAAGTTTTTAGCAAAGCTTTTTTTAAAAAAAATTAAAAGCTTGCCTAAGACAATTCCAGGAATAAACTCCACCTTCCTAAATCTAAATTTTCAGTTTTACCCTCAAAAATGTAAAAGTCTATGGCATTATTTTCCTTTCCTGATTATGAGCCCTCAATAATTTTTATTACCCATCTTGTACTTTTGATACTTGTATGTTACATAAATTGTAACATGTTCTCATTTTATAATAACTCTTGTCTGTGTCATCCTCAGATTCAACCAATCCATTCCTGTGAATCAATAGAGGCCTTCCTCTGGTCCTTATAATCATATATACTTACTAGTGAAGCACTCTCTTTACTCATTTGTTAACTCTCACTTTTATTAGGACTGCTTGCCATCTGGGGGAGGGGGTGAAGGGAGAGAGGGGAAAAATCGGAACAGCAGTGAGTGCAAGGGATAATGTTGTAAAAAATTACTCTGGCATGGGTTCTGTCAATAAAAAGTTATTTTTTAAAAATAAAATAAAATAGATTTAAATATGAAAAAAAACCCTCTCACTTTTATTATACAAATAGCCCATCTCCGGTTCCATTCTATCCATGCTACTAGATAAATTTTAGAAAAATACACAAACTATAAATTATATTTACAAATTATAAATGCTTAGATTACATATATATGTATAGTATGTGCTATTGTAATATATATGGAGTAATAAATGCTTTGATTATAAATACTAAATGTCTCTGCTTTGGTCTTCCAAAAGACTAGCTTCTCCAACCTCCTCTTTCTTTATTTCTAAATGGCTCCACCATAATTTTCTAAAACATATTGCTTATTCAGCTCGTCATGCTTTTGTTTATGTAATTTCCCCATTTTGTAATGCTTTTTTCCTTCTCGTGGCCAATTCATATCTGTCAGGAGAGACCTGGTTTCTATCCCCAAATCTGCCACTCACTTACTATATGATTTTGGGCAGATCACCTAAACCCTGTGAAACACATTCAGAACAATATCTGGCAGAGAGGCATTTAGCAAATCCTTGCTGATTAATTGACTCAGCTACATCATTTATAAATTGAAAGGACTTGCCTAAATTTCCAAGCTTTTAAAATCCACATAGTTTTTCAAGATTCCAAATAATTTTCTCAAGAAGACATCAGAATATAGAATCAGGAAAACAATTTCAAATCTTGCCCTGTAAAATTATTGGTTAGCTGTGTAACCATGGATAAGTCACTTAACATTTTTAAGCCTCAGTTTACTCATGTGTAAAATGAAAATATCATTGCTTATAGAGCCTATCTCACAATGTTGTTGTGAGATTTAAATCTTTGCAAAATTTTAAAGCATAATGTTAATGTCAGTTATCATCATCATCATTATTTTAAAAAAAAACAAAAAACGTCTCCTGATATCCCTCACTTTGCTTTGGTTACTTTTTCCTTCTGCTCTCTTGAAGAATTGAAATTATATCAATTCAGTTCTCTGGAGAGTATAAAAGACTCTTAAAGATGGCTTTGCTCATTTTGACCCCCAAGCCCCATGAAAATGTTTTTAGCTCCATGTGTTTCCAGTCAGTCAATCAACAAGCATTTTTTAAGTGGCTACTATATGCCAAGCACTGTGCTAAACTCAGAAGATACTGAGAAAGATAAAACAGTCCCTCCCTCTCCTCAAGGAGTTCACAATCTAATAGGGAGACAATTTGGGGAATTCCTGAGGTCCAAACAAATACTTCCATGTGGCAGAAATTTGTGGTTTGGATTTGTAGAGAGTCCATGAGACATACAGTTCTAATTGACAGGAGAATCAACGGGGACCAGGTTACACATGCTCTACACACTAAGAAACTGGTGGCAGCTTGGGTATAGAAAGTAGGCAGGCAAAAAGTCTCAGCTGCTAAGTCATGACAAAATTCATCCCCTGGAGGAGGAGGCAAGAAAGCCGTCTTTAGTTAGGGATTTAGGTGGAGACAAAGACCTCAACACACTGACACAGGTAGGAAAATGAGTTTGCCTCTGGGGATCGTGCCTACTCCTTGCAAGGTACTGTCTTAGGTAGTGAGGAGATAATGACACCTGTCCTTGCCCTCACAAAACTGGGGGGGGAAAGCTTGTAAGCAGGTACATATGCAGAAGATAATTGGAAGATGGGGGGGCAGGGGAAAATCAATAAGTAGGGGAATCAAAAAAAATCTTTCTGAAAGAGGTGACAAATAACCAACATCTTGAATACGACTAAAGATTTGAACAGGCAGTGGGAACTAAGTGTGGATCACAACGTAGCATTTTCACTCTTTTTGTTGTTTGCTTGCATTTTATTTTCTTTTTCATTTTTTATTTGATTTTTCTTGTACAGCAAGATAATTGTATAAATATGTATGCATATTTGGACTTAACATATATTTTTAACATGTTTAAAATATATTGGATTACTTGCCATCTGGGATGAGAGAGACGAAGGGGAAAATTGGAACACAAGGTTTTGCAAGGATTAATGTTGAAAAATTATGCATGCATATGTTTTGAAAATTAAAAAGCTTTAATAAAAAAATAATTTTTTAAAAAACAATTTGAATAGGCAGAGACAAGAAAGTAGTTCATTTCAAGGCATTGAGGACAACTGATAAAAAGTGTGGATGGGCTTGACCAAATTGTGAGTATAAGCAAGAGCAAGCCTGTCAATTTGGCCAAAATATAGCGCATAAAGGGGAGTCATGCAAAACACCTGAGAAAGTAAAGCCAATCTCATATACTGCAAGGACCTTAAATATGAATCTGGAGAGTTTGTATTTCATCCTAAATGGCAAACCATTCCAACATCTTTGCCAAGAAAACTCCAAACGGGGTCACAAAGTTGTACATAATTGAAACAATTCAACAACAGCAATAACACTTTATCCTAAAGGCAAAAAAGGAGCCACTGAAGTTTTTTGAGCAAGACTGAAAACAAGTTAGACTTTTGCTTTAAGAACTTGAGGGCAGCTGTGTGGAGGATGGATTATAGAGAAGAGAGAGTAGGGGCTGGGAATCCAATTTAGAAGGATGTTGAAAAAATTTAGGAGAAAAGTGAAAAGGTCTTGAAATAGAATAGTGTGCAGTGAGTGAAGAAAAGGGGACTTGTGAAAAATATTGTAAAGGTAGAGTTAGCAAATCTTGATGATGGATTAGATATAGGAAGGAGTGATAGGGAATGGATATGATTATGACAGCAAGATTGCTCATTTGAGCAATTCGAAAAGATAATAATATTTTCAACTGAAATAGGAGGATTTGGATAGCAGTTGGTTTGGAGGGAGAGATAATGAGTTTCATTTTGAATATAATGAATGTGAAATGACTAAGAGTTAGAGCCAGAGTCAATAAACATTTATCAAGTACCTGTTATGTGTCAGTTACAAAATAAGGCAAAATAAGACTGCCCAAGGATCTTCCAATCTACTATGGGAGACCACACATAAAAAGAAGCTGAGAAATGAAAGGCTGGTAGAAAGGTAGGGAGAAGAGATTGCTCTATGAAGAGAGTGATAAAGTCTTGTGGAGCCAGAGTGGAAAATAAACTGAGGAGACATGAGTTTGTGGGTTGATTTTATTTTACAGAATGATGAGTTTCTGGAGGTGATGAAGCCAGAGAAAGCAGCTAGTGGAAAATGATTAGGAGGATATTTTAGATGCTCTCCTCAAATGATGGAGGATCAGAGAAAAGTTCCCAAATGTCCACCCCATCCTCAATAACCAGAAGGAGGGAGGAACCTAGGGGCAGATAGTGCTGAGGAAGTATGAATTTCATCTTGCTGAATTAAGTTCAATGGTATATTCAATAGCAGATGTTCAATAGTTATTTTATGATACAAGAGAAAGATGAGAGGTGGGTATATAGATCTGGGAATCACATGTAAGATGAAAATAATTGAACTAAATGGATAACTGACAGAGGACATAGGGAGAGAAGATAGACCAGGATTGAAGTTGAGAAATGCTTATAGGGAAAGAATACAGATTAAATGAGGATTCAGGAAAGGAGCATGAGGAGTGATTAGACAGATAGAAAGAAAAGCAAAAGACAGAAGAGTCATGAGCAGGGTGGAGCATCCAACAGGAGATGGAAGTCAGCAATGCCAAATGCTGCAGAAAGGTCAAGAAAGATGAGGCTGAAAAAAGGCAATGGAATTTAGCTATTAAGCAATTGTTGGTAACCTTGGAAAAAACAGTTTCAGTTGAGTGGTGATGTCAGAAGAAGAGATTGCAAAAGGATGACAATGAATTAGAAGAGAAGAAATAGAACTTAAGGGCATAATGTTTAAATTTTTTTAAAATACAAAATGAGAAAATTTTTAAACTACCATGTATAAAACAGGCCATAAGAGGCCATAAAATAATAAATTTCTATTTCAAGAACACCTCTACAAGAAATACTACATATTGTTTTCAAAGCTGCTCAGTTTTTTCCTCCTTCCTTGTTTATTTTCTTTTATTTTTTGTTGTGTGCTTTTTACTTTGTTTTTCCTTTTCTTTCTCACCCTCAAGAAGGTTACAATTAAGCACAGATAATCATACATATATACATATATATCTTCAAATATATACATATACACTCATATACACACACACACACACACACACACACACACACATGATTGTACTATGCTTGTTTGTCCTCTGTTTTTCTGAAGGTAGAGGATATCTATTCATGGTTCCAAGCCTTTCCATGTTTTTCTAATTTAACCATTTTATCATTTCTTACACCACAGCAGTATTCCAGCCTAATTACATCTTATCTGGGAGATTGTCTATGAAAGTTTTTTCCCCAAAATTTTTTTCATTCCCTCTCTTCTTGGCTACATAGATTTTATATATACAAGACAGTTCTAATTTAAAATAATTTAAATTATCTGTTTTACATTTCAACAATGCTCTTCTTTAAATATGGCTTAATGTCTGATATTGCTAAATCTACTTCTTTTATAATTTTTTCCTGTTTTCTTTGAAGTTCCTGACCTTTTGCTCTTACAAATGAATCTTGTTATTATTTTTCCTAACAATAAAAATTTTAGTAATTTAATTGAGATGACATTGAATAGATAGGTTAAAATATCATTTTTAAAAATTATATTAGCTGGTCTTGTGATGAAAAGAGTCATCTGCAACCATAGAGAGGACTGTGGGAACTGAGTATGGTTCACAACAAAATATTTTCACTCTTTTTATTGTTGTTTGCTTAAATTTTGTTTTCTTTCTCATTTTTCCCTTATTGATCTGATTTTTCTTGAGCAGCACAATAATTGCAGAAATATGTACAGAAGAATTGTACATGTTAATATATATTGGATTACTTGCTGTCTAGAAGAGAGAAGGGGGGAAAGGAGGGAAAAAAAGTAGAACACAAAATTTTATAAGGGTGAATATTGAAGATTATCCGTGTATACATTTTGAAAATAAAAAGCTTATTAAAAAAAAAAAAAAAACTAGTGAAAGTCCACAAAGAAAAAAAAAAAGAAAATATATTATATTGGGTTTATGTACCCATGAACAAAAAGTATTACTTCAATTATTTAGATCTGATTTAAATTGTATAAAACGTACTTTGTGTTTATGTTCATATAGTTCCTGTGTCTGTACTGGCAGGTATACATTGGTGTCTTATGCTGTTTTAGTATTATAAATCATCTAAAATTATACTGAATAATGTAATTGATACATAGTATAGTTTCTCTATTTTCCCCTTTTGATTAAATTTATTTTACTTTTACCTTTGCCTGACTCCTGCCTTTTATCTTTTTGTGTATCTCTCATTTTTATAATGTTTCCTGAAAGTAAAATATTGTTGAACTTGAATTCAATTTCCTGCTATCCACTTCCATTTTATGGGTAAATTTATCCCATTAACATTCTAAGCTATAATTATTTATTGTGTATTTTCCTCCTTCCTGTGTTTCCTATCTTTCTCACTCTTATTTACCCTATCTCTCCTTGCTCTTCTGCTTTACTTCTACCCAATATTTTGCCTTTCTATTCATTAACCTACCTAGTCCTCTGAAAGTTCCTCCCTTGTCCTCTCCCCATATTCTATCCCTTTACACTATTATTTCTTTCTGAATTTAGAAGATTTTTATACATACACACACACACGGGGAGAGGTAAAAAGTGAGAGAGAGAAAAAGACAGAGAGAGAGAGAGAGAGAGAGATCCCTATTTAAAATCCATTCTTGTAAGAATGAGGAGCCAGCACTACCTGCCCTCCCTACTAGCTTCTTCTATATCAATTTTTCCTTTCATGTCTCATTTTCATGAGATAAACATTCCTTTTTAGCCCTCCCTACACAGTTTTTTAGGATCACCCCATCATTCTCAGTTCAGTCCAAGCCTTTTTTTCAAACTACTCAAATAATGACAATTTTTTTCATATATACAAAGTAAACAATTTGATCTTATTGAATCCCTTATAATTGGTCTTTAATGTTTGCCTTATATTTTCTTGGATGTCATATGTTAAATTTTTTCCTAAATTCTAGGTTGGTTGATTGCTTGGATGATTGGTTTTCTTACAAAAACCTGAAAGTATTTCAGTTTGATAAATATTCAGTTTTTTCCTTGAGGATTATGCTTAACTTTGCTAGGTAAGTGAAGCTTGGTCATAACCTAGCTCTTTAGTTCTATGGAATATAGTATTTCAAGACCTATGGTCCTTCAATATAGTAGCTACTCCATGATATTTATATTATTTTTTTCTTGTTGCTTCCAAAATTTTTTTCCTTAATCTGGTTGCTTTAAACTTGACCATAATATTCCTGTAAGTTTACCTTCTGGGTTCTCTTTCAGATGGTGATCAATGAGTTTTTTCTATTTCTGCTTTCTCTGCTTTTTCTAAAGTTTCAGGGAAATTTTCCTTGATAATTTCTTCTAATACTGTATTGAGATTCTTTTTTAATCATATTTTTCAGGTAGTCTATTATATTATTTTTCCTTGATCTTTTCTATAGATAAGTTTTTTCTGATGAAATATTTCACTTTCTCTTCTATTTTTCCCATTCTTTTGATTTTGTTTTATGATTTCTTGGTTCTTAGAATGTCATCAGTTTCCTCTTATCCAATTATAGTTTTCAAGGAATTATTTTCTTCCTTAAGATTTTGATTTTCTATTTCAAGTTGGTTGACTTTCTTCTCATTATTTTCTTGGATTGCTCTTTTTTCTTCTAATTTTTCCTCAATCTCTATTATTCAATTTTTAAAAACCTTTTTGAATGCTCCCAGGCTCTGTTTTTTGCTGGAGACCATTTGATATTTCTCATTGAATAGGAAGTGGCTTTTTTAGTTCTATTATCTTTCTCTGGATATAAACCCAAATATTCTTTATCCCCATAGTAACTATCACAGTTGGGTTCTTTCTCCTTTGCTTATTCTTTTTTTTTTTGTTTTATTTTGTTTTTAACAGTTAGTGCAATCAAGTTGTAGTTCTAAGGTACAGGAAATAATATCACAAGTCTCAGGCCTTTTTTACTGTTATTTTCTGAAGTCTGTCTTGAGATCCAATTTTGAGCTCTCCTAACAACACTGAACTAAAAATGATCTGGCTCCCTATGGTCACCGTGGATGCAAAGTATTGTGCTCAGCTGTCTTTCTAGCCCTAGAACTGAGGTCAGAGACCCTGCTCTCCTGGAAGTGACCACAGCCAATAAGATCCTCACCCCTCACTACTGCACTTAGCAGGTATGTGCTAGTTCATTCTCTCTTCAGCCACAGGCAGGGATGAGTCTGGGTAGTACAGCTAGGTTTGGTGTCCTACAGCAATGAAAGATACTTCAATCTCTTACTCAGCCACTATTGGCAAAATGAAAGTTTTTAAGGTTGAGGCTGCTTCTCCACTCAGCTGTCCCCAGGGGCTTGTTTGTTAATTCTGAAGTCAGTCTGGGGGTGTTTGCATTTCACTCAGGCCAACTCAGGTGGTTGGATCTTTCCTTGGTCTTCTCAAACTGTCTTGGGAGAAAAACTGGTTTACTCCCGTCCTCTGAGATAATGTTCTGTCTTTTTTGTGGAGAAAATTTGGGGAGCTGAAAGTTTTTTGACCTACTCTACCACCTTCACAAAAACCTCCCCTATAACCTTTTTTTTAAAAAGAGATTTTATAGGAACTTGGCTATAAAAGGGAGAGATATAAAAAGATAACTTCCTATTTTAATTATTCTTGTTAACTAGAAACTAGTCAGATCATAATCACTGTTCAAGATAATGGGGGAGAGGAGCCAAGGGTCTTGGGAGGGAAATTCTGTCATTTTCCTCTAGCTGCCTACCTCTCCCCTCTTCTACAACCATAACTGTTCATGCTCATCCTGGGTATCCATTTCTCCCTCTTCATGCTGATGCTCAATGAAACCTGACTCTAGGAAGAGGCTAGCAGGAGATGAGTGGGACTTGGAACTTACCTGAAATTTAGGTTTTCACCCATTTACAATGCTTGAGTAATCTCACCCTAATCTATGTGGCCTCGAAGATGAGACAGATGAGTGAAATGTCATGAAATATTACCCTTCTGTCCCCAAGTGGCTGCCTTGTCATCCTCCAGGTCTCATGGGTGTTCAGCCACAGTAGGAAAGGTGTAGGACCTTTATAAAATAGGAGAGCTAGATGTTTATGGCAATAATACTCCTTACCTTTCTACTGATATATAATAGGATGTTCCTTCCACTTTTTCTCAATCCTTCCCCCACCCCTCCAAAGCGGGATGGAAGGAGAAGTGGATAGAAGTAGTGATTGATAGAAGTCACATGGCCTGAAAATTAAAAGATTGAGAGTGGCCCACCATAACCATCCCTTCCTTCTCATTCCCATCCTGCATTGGGTTAGAGGTATCCAGGGTATTGAAGTTGCAAGAGCCTGAGGCAACAGATACTGGGCTCAGACTTCCCTAGTCCCTGGTGAAGGGTAGTAGTAGAGTAACTCTATTCATTGCAGCTCCCACTCCTGTCGATCTGGAATTCCAAACTGCTACTCTCTAGATTTGGCCATATCAAGAAGCAAAGCTCTACTTGCTCTGCCCCTGGTTACAACTCTGGCTACCACGTGGTTCCAGTATAGGTGAACAGCTTTAACTACCCACCCCACCCCACCTGGCCCTCCAAAGACCTTCTACTGGAACAGTGAAACACTATTCAGTTAACAGACAATTTGGTCTTTAAAAGAGGAAACCAAGACAAGATCCTCAACAAATAGATATCTGCAAGCTAATTAAAATAAAAGAACAGGCATTTGGCTCTTACCAGTTTTGGAACACTGCATGTGGTGTCTGTATGTCTGTATATGTGTGTTGGAGTGGGGATTAGAAGAAAATGAGAAGTGGTAGAAAAGCTTCAGGAGATTCCAGAATGACTCAGCCCTCTTCTCAGGGAAGTCTGGGACAAAACCCAGAAGTACCCCATGGTCTTTTCCCCCCTGAACAGGCTAGATCCTGAGAAACATGAGAATACCCCCTGGAGTGAACTCAAAAGGATGTCCCACTAAAAAGAATCTACATTCTCAACTTGAGTCCCTTAGACTGGAAAAAGAAAATTTTTCCATTTTCCTAGACAAATGAGCTGACTCTTCTTTTCCAAAGATTCAGAAATTTGGAAATACATGGGGTTTCCCCCACCCTAGGACAAAAAGGAGTTGATTCCTGATTAGTTCCCCAGTGAGAGCAAACACAGCTATGATTATGCATTCACTATTAAATACTCACAAACTCTAATTGGACCTAAAGAACACACTCATACCCTGCTGGACTCTACTTTGAACATTGGAAAGCCCCCTTGGGACTACAGAAGGAACTAAGCTTCCTAGTCAGTCAATTCACTCTGAGCCTATGGTAATTGGGTTTGGCTTTCAGAGGCAAAGGACACTGATTCATCTTCTCAACTGTTGGCTGTGTAATGCTAGGAGAATAGAAACAGCTGTATTTGATAGCTATTGTGAACAAAACTGAATTTTGAAGTCAAGTAGGAAAGTGAAGAGGGAAGGAAATGGGATGGGGAGTGAAGGTTTTTCTATTTCTTTCATTTTCACAGAACTCTGATTAGATTTTTTGTACTACATCACACCCAGGACATTCATAAAGAATTCCTTCACTGGGGAAGGGGATGAGAATGGGGAGCAGATTGAGGAGAGAGAAGCCCTCCTCAACTCCTATATGTATACTTCCTATTTTAATTAATTATTCTTGCTAACTAGGTCCTAAATTGTTGTTGCCTGCTCAAAAAGCACGGGTGACCTCTAAATTTCAGTCCACTTAATTCAGTGCTCTGGGGGCAGAAGTCTAAGTTATAATTCTAGATGAGTTATAATCTTCTTAACTTTTCCTGTCCTAAACTAATCCACTCTTTAGGCTAAAGTAGCTCAAACTTATGTCTCCAACATCTGTGTACCAAAGAGTTTCTTTTTTTCCCCACCACTTAGCTTATTTATTTTTAATACATATTACTTTATGAGTCATGTTGGGAGAGAAAAATCAGAGCAAAAGGGAAAAACCATGGGAGAGGAAAAAAAAGAAAGAAATGAACATAGCAGTGTTGATTTACATTCAGTTTCCATGGTCTTTTTCTGGATGCAGATGGCATTTTCTGTCTAAAATCTATTGAATTACTTCAGATCACTAAACTACTGAGAAAGAACCAAGTTTTTCATAAATGATTATCACACATTCTTGCTGTTATTGTGTACAATGTATTCCTGGTTCTGCTCAGGATCAGTTTGTGTAAATCTTTATAGGACTTTCTAAAATCAGCTTGTCTATCATTTTTTATAAAACAAATGATATTCCATTATCTTCATATACCACAATTTATTCAGCCCTTTTGATGGGCATCTACTCATTTTCCAATTTTTTTTACTACCCCAAAAAAGAGTTCCTACATACACACATGGCTCCTTTTCCCTTCTTTATGATTTCCTTGGGATATAGACCCAGTAGTGGTATTGCTGGGTTAAAGGGTATGCACCGTTTGATAACCCTTTGAGCATAATTCCAAATTGGAACCATTTCAAACTCCACCAGAAATGCATTAGTGTCCCAGTTTTTCCACATCCCCTCCAACATTTATCATTATCTTTTCCTGTCATTTTAGCCAATCTAAGACATGTGATGTGGTAAAAGTTTCTTTATATATATATGTATATATATATATTTAGCAACCTGATCCATCAACTCATTGGTGCTCTTACTTCCATCCAAGTACTCTGAGATCCAGTAACAACTACTTTATTGCTTTTCCTCTTTGAAGACTCTCCATCTTACAACTCCAGGCATTTTATCGGCTCCTCCCAAAAATAGAAAGCTCTCTTTTTTCATCTTCTTCTGCTGGCTTCTCTGACTTTTTTCAAAGCTCAACTAAAATCCTATCTTCTGCAAAGCTTTTTAATCTTAATGCCTTCTCTCTGAGATTACTTCTAATATATCCTATACATGTCTTTTTGTTTGCACATAGTTTTTTGCATGTTATCTCCCCTCTCCCACACAGGCCAAGTAAAATATGGGCTCCTCTGAAACTGGGATTGTTTGTTTGTTTATTGTTGTTGTTGGTTTTAAATTTTCTTTGCATTCCCAGGCATAGTAGGCATTTAATTAATGCATTGATATGACTTGCTGAACTTGAGTAAGTCATTTTCCCTTTCTAGATCTCAGAGGTTAAACTGGATGATTTCTCAGGTCCTGTATATTTATAAGCTTCTATAATTCTATTAACTCTGCTTATGGTGTTGAAACAAAAGAGATTAAGCAACAAAAACATGTTTACTGGAGATGCCATGGGGAAACCGAATAGAAAAGCATGATCAAGTTCTAAGACCAGGAATTCCTACCTTTTGGGCAAGTTTTGCCATCTCATTGAATAAATAATATCTTTATCCTCTTCCTTGTCCAAGGTGCTGGATAATATGCTTCTTTTAAAAAGTTAAAGTATGTTATGTTTTGTGAAATGACATAATTAGAAATGCCTTAGGACATTTTAGATTTGTGGTTTTGAATGCTAGTAATAGTTTGTGTAATATTTTCACAGAAATTGTCTTATTTGAACTTCACAATAACCCTGTGAAATAAGCATTTCAAGTATTATTATTATTATTATTATTTTCTTTTATAGATGAAGAAAATGAGGTTCAAAGAAATGGAAATGCTTTACTCAAGACCATGAGGGGTCATTTGTCTTTAGATAAATAGGATAAATTCATAATCAGAAATATCTCACACTGAAGTCACAAAACAGGCTCATCCTGGAGACAAAGCACAGTTCCATCAATATTAATCTTTTTTGTGACTTTGAAGTTCCAATTTCTTTTTTAATTTAACATTCTATTACCCCCAATTTTAACATTCTTCTTTTCTGATTTTGAGTTTCAAATTATTTTCCTTCCTTATTGAGAAGATAAACAATTTGAAAATAGATTATACATATGCAACCATGTAAAACATGTCCATGTAAGTCATGCTGGAAAAAAAAAAAAACACAGATAAACCCTCCCCCAAAAAAAGTTTTTTAAAAGTATGCTTTGATATCATCCAGACTCTATCATTTCTTTCTCTGGAGATGGATAATATTTTTTCATCATAAGCCCTTCAGAATTGTCTTAGATCATTGTATTGCTGAGAATAGTCAAGTTATGCATAGTTGATTATTATACAATATTACTATTACTATTCTTCTGATTCTGCTTATTTCACTTTGCATCAATTCACGTATGTCTTTACAGATTGTTCTGATAACATCCTGCTCATCATTTCTTATAGAACAATAACATTCCACCAAATCATACTCAATAAAGTGTTAGTCATTCTCTCAATTTCCAATTCTTTGTCACCCACTAAAAGAGCTAGCTGCTCTAAATAGTTGAATACATATAAGTTCTTTTCCTTTCTCTTTTATTTCTTTGGATTACAGACCTAATAGTCACATTGCATGGTCAAAGAATATGCATGATTTTATAGCTCTTTGGGCATAGTTCCAAATTGCTCTTCAGAATGGCTGAATCAGTATACAACTTCATCAACAGTACATTAGTATCCCAATTTTTCTACATTCCCTCCAACATTTGCCATTTTCCTTTATTGTCATGCTAGCCAATCTGAAGGTGTGTTTGGGTAGCTCAGAGTTGTTTTCATTTGCATTTTTCTAATAGTAATTTGGAGAAATTTTTTATATGACTATAAATAGCTTTGATTACTTTGTCTGAAAATTGTCTATTCACATCCTTTTTAACACTTATCGATTGAGGATTGGATCTTATTTCTGTAAATTTGACTCAGTTATCTATATATTTGAGAAATGAGGTCTATCAGGGAAACTTGCTATAAAAATATTTTTTTACCTTAGAAGCTATTAACTATGTATTTCTCTACATACTATTTCCCTCCTGTTTATCCTGCTTTTGCTTTTCTTTTATTCTGTTCATTCTCAAAACTGTTTGCTTCTGACTATGCCCATCTCAATTCACCCTCCTTCTATCAGCTGCCCTTTCTCTTATCTCCTTCCCCTCCTATTTTCCTGTACAGCAAGAAAGATTTCCATATCCAACTGATGGCGTTCCAGTAAGAGTAAGGTTCATGGCTCCCTTCCCTCTTTCTCCCCTCTTCCTTACCACTGTAAAGTCTTTTTCAGGTCTATTTTATGTCAGATAATTTACCCTATTCTACCTCTACCTCCTCTTCTCCAGTGCATTTCTCACCCCTTAATTTTATTATTTTTGGACATCATCTTATCATTTGCAACTCATATTCATGTTCTCTAGGTATGCTTCTCCTGATTACCCTAATAATGAGAAAGTTTTGGAGATTTACAAATATCATTTTCCTATGAAGGAATATAAACAGTTGAGGCCCTTATGATTTCTCTTTCCTGTTTACCCTTTTATGCTTCTCTTTGAGTCTTGTATTTGAAAGTCAAATTTTCTATTCAGCTCTGGATTTTTCATCAGGAATACTTGAAAGTTCTCTATTTCACTGCTAAATCTTGTGTCAACCTGACTATGGTTCTACAATATTTAAATTGTTTCTTTTTGGCTGCTCGCAATATTTTCTTCTTGACCTGGAAGCTTTGGAATTTGGCTATAAAATTCTTGAGAGTTTTCATTTTGGGATCTGTTTCCCAAGATGAATGATGGATTCTTCCAATTTCTATTTTGCCTTCTGGTTTTAGAATATCAGGGAAATTTTCCTTGATAATTTCTTGAAAGATGATGTTCAGGCTGTTTTTTGGATCATGGATTTCACGTAATCCAACAATTCCTAAATTATCTCTCTTGGATCTGTATTCCATTCCTTCCAACCTTCTAAACTGTCTTGGGCTAGAAAATTGATTTGCTCTATCCTTTTCTAAGTTCTGCTATTTTAGAATTTATTTTAAGGCACT
This sequence comes from Antechinus flavipes, assembly GCF_016432865.1. Classification (NCBI taxonomy): domain Eukaryota; kingdom Metazoa; phylum Chordata; class Mammalia; order Dasyuromorphia; family Dasyuridae; genus Antechinus; species Antechinus flavipes. The sequence goes on from NC_067399.1 coordinate 520,288,529, forward strand.
ATTTAAAGGTATTTGAAGGGTATTTGGGGAGAGCTTAGGCGAATTCCTGCCTTTTTTCCCTGAAATTTCAATATCTTAACAAGCTTTAAAGAAAAACCATACATCCACGTACCCACATACCAACACCCCCCAAACAAACTCCCACCCCCCCACACATACATATGACAAGCTACTAATCTTTGTATTAACATCAGTAACTTGGTCCTAAATTGAAACCGTAGGTGACCTAATGGCATATGATATCATCGAAGGGTTTCTGAAAGTAGGTGTTTCTAGAATATAATGAAGGAATAGGGAAAGTTCTACATTTAATGATTTAGTAGTTTAACTGAATAGAACCAAATCCAGAAATTGCTAATGGATATTAATCCAATCTGTTCAAGTTTTCTAAAACTGTTTGAATTTACCCCTTAAATATTCTCTGATAAAAATACCTACAATAATAAGTAGAAGCAATAGAGATTCTAACTTAAAACTGCTGTCAGGAAAAACTTTCTAAAAATAGAACTATCCCAAACTATAAGAAGGAACTCTTGTGTTGCTATAGATTAGATACACTTCCAACTCAATGGGTTTTCCTCTCAGGAACTCCTACTTTTCTCCTAAAAAGGGGATAACTAATTTGGATTTGAGAAGGGATGATACATTGTTTATGATTAATTTTCCAACATGAAGATTGAATGCATGGTTGGTAATGCAAAGAAAGAGGAGTGAAGAGACAAGAAATTGTGTCAGCCCCCAAATTCATTATGGGGTCTCTCATGATTAGCATTGGGTGTGACAGAAATGTGCCCTCAAAAAAAAAAATCAAATAGATAATACTGATGACAAAAAAATCTGAAAAGTTTTTCTGCAAACAAAATTTATATAGCTAGTATAAAAAAGGACTGTAGAATGGGGGGGGGGGAGAAATTGCATCAGGTATTTCTGATAAGGGTCTAATTTCCTGATATGAATCTAAGATAGCTGAAAATGACCTTAGAAGACATCAAATGCAACCTCTTATTCTACAGAGGAAGAACCTGAGGCCCAATTAGATAAATGACTTGCCCAAGATCACACAGATAATAAGTGAGAGAGGCAGCATTTGAACACAGGTCTTCTAACTCTAAATCCTTTGCTTTCGAAGGAGAATATTTTGAAATTCTTATGGCACTTAATGTGAGATAATATTATTATTACCAAAAGTTAGAATGGACCAGAAAAAAAAATGACAGTAAGCCTTTTTTTTTTTCTGGTTGAGAGCAGTTTACAATTTGCTTCAAGATTAGATTTATTGAAAACAGATTGTATATACCCAAATGAGAGAGATTTCAAAGGAAAAAAATCATTTGATATGATGGATAAGATATGGGGAAGAGCATTTCAAACCTGAGTGTCTAGAAGAATGATGGTATATCCATTCATAAGGGCAAGGAAGATGAGAAAGAGATTGGTTTGGAACAAGGAAGATAGCAGAGATCCTGGATTGTTGAAAAAAGTATGGTCCAATTCATAGGATCAAAGATTTAGAAGTATAAAAGAATCAGAAGTAATTTCATCACAATCACACAGGATCATAGAACTAACTTTTCATTTTACCAGTGAAGAATCAGAGCTCCAGCAGTCAATAAAAGCAATAAAATAAGGATTGAAATCCAGATTACTTGACTGTTAAAACTTCTCTTCCCACACTATTAGCTGTTATTGAAATTTATTTAAGGTAAGATTTTTTAGATTAAATAATTTGGAGAGTACAAAGTGAGGGAGAAAAGTAAGAAAAGCAAAAAGAGAAATACATTCTGTTTGTGTAACCTGAAATTACTTCCTATAAAGTGTTCCCATTACATATCTCCCACCCCAAATAAATTCTTATGTTTAGAATAGCTAATAACTCTCATTTCAATCAGGTCTCAAAATACAAACCCACAAAAACAAACCTGAGGGGAAAAACCAAACCAACCACTTTAAACGTACTATTGTCATGACTTCCAATTCCAATTTCATAAATCAGGAAAGTTAGGAGAATAGGATCTTTCGATGCCAATTGACACAAAAATGCACCACAACATTCTAAAACATTTGTGAGTCAGAAATCTAACTTCTTCCCTGGAAAATTCTAGATAATAAAATGAGTAAACATGGCAAGAATTTGTTACATTAAGTGCTAAACCTACCACCTAACAATTGCAAAGAGAGTTGACAAATCTTGTTTTTCCTCTTCCCTTCCTTTTCCCTCCTTCCCCAGGCTCTCATTTTTTCTGGGAAGGAACAAGATTTCCTGTACTGAAATTGGATGGCTTCCTGCTGGAACCAGTAGTCCTGATCTGGGATGGATACCAGGCTAGCTGGCCACCTAGAACAAGATGGTGAAATCTTTTTCCATCCCAGATTCCAGGAAGACTGATTAACTTAGCCATCGGCAAGTGATTTTGGACTTGGATATAAAACCAAGTGTAGCTCAAGAGCTTCAACCAGGTAAAGGGGAAAAAATCCTTTAGGAAAAAGGAATGGCTATGCATCCCTAGAAAGAGCTTCTCCTCCATTCTTTTCCTGGTTAAAACTCCTCAGCCAAAGGTTTTTGTTTCTTCAAGGAACTAGAGTCTGATGATTTTTTGTTTGTTTGTTTTAAATCAGACCCCTGTCCAGATATCCTTACGTGTTCTTTCAGATAGGAGAACAAGTATAATATTTTTCAGTGTCAGCAAATATGAATAATAATAATAGAATAATGGATTTATAGTTGAATGAAGTAACAGCTCTGGATTTTACAAAAGTGGAATTGAGGCCTAGAGAGGATTATGAAAGAAGGAAAGTCAATGTGGCTTAGCAGATAAAGTCCATCAATCAGTCAATATTTATTGAGCATTTAATCTGTATCAGGCATTTTGCTAAGCATTGGGAATACAAAAAGGAACAGAATACAGTCTCTTTCCTGAAGGAGCTTACAATCTAAAAGTGGTCTTGGAGTTGGGAAGCCCTGGGTTAACCCTCAGCAACTCTCCAGGACTTTAAGTTGCAAAGCAAGTATTTATGTGCAGTGATAGAGAACCCACCTGATGAAGGAACTCTATGTCAAAAAAATAATTGATCTATACCCCTTAATTTGCTGCCCACCTAATGAATACAATAAATGTGAATGGGATTTTGACACAAAGAATCAAATTGAATTCAAGTCATCTAAATTCAATCAAATCACACAAACATTTGTTAATAGTAATGCTGATACACACACACACATATATGTGTGTATGTGTGTATATATGTAACTAACATTTGTGTACTGTGTATATACGTCTGTATAAATACATCACTACACTAGGGATTGCAAAGTGCTTTACAGCACTTTGTGGCTGTTATTATTATCCCCATTTTAGAGATGAAGAAATTAAGTATGAGAGACCAAATTACTTATCCAGAGTTGTACATTCCATAGGTCCTTCTGACTCCTCCCACAATGCTGTCCAGTTATACTTCTAAAGTGTCTACTATGTAAAAGGCATTGTGCCAGGTCCCCGACTAAAAGGATGAAATGAACAAAAAATCCTTACTCTCAAGGAGTTTATAGTCTACTTTTATAATGCTCTCTTTGATTCATATTTGAATACTATTTCATGATGAGAAAGTAGATTAGAAAGAAAGAGGAACAATATTTTAAAATCCATCTCCAAATTCCTCAGGAGTGATCTTTAAGAGAGAATTAACCAGCTCTGGGCAGAGAACACAGGAAACTGAAAATTAACCAGCCAGATATTATGTTTTGCCTCAATAGGACCTTCAAACATTTAAGTTGACTTTTCCTTCCTGATGGTTTATATGTTCTAGTACAAGTACTGGAAACAGTCTGTAAAGTAAATTAATTGGAATTGGATGGCCTGCTATCTTGGGGGACATTGATGATGTATTTTATGTATCTTGCCTGTGACAGAGGATAGTTACAGTATATGAGGTAATGTTATACAATGCATGACGCCCATGAATTGAAAGAGAAATATGCAACACATCATCATTACGGGCTACACAGATTCCAGACAGCCAATTCATATTCTAAAGGAACAGATTGTTAGTTCAGTATAGGAGAAAATTAAGTTATATAAATTATAACAATAATAAAAAAAAACATAATCCAGTATATTATACTATGGAACTTTAATTTAGCTAGCAATGTTTTGTTTTGTTTTTAATCTTTTCTTTCTCAACATAAGTGACTTTGTTAAAAAGAAAAAAACAATTTTATTTTTGGAAAGGAAAATCCCCTCACTGGTTGATTTTGAAGCCTCTATAGTGGCCTATTTTTCTCCTTATTTTGAGATAAAATGGCCAAAGAATGAATAAAATGAGTCAGGCTCTTGCTTGACCAATATTTTCAAATGAATTGCAGAAGTTTGGCCAAAGACAACAGAATACCAAATTCCCTTCCCTTTTTCTTGCCCCTGAGAATTTGAGGTTCATTTTGTTGGTGTGTGAATGAGAATGGCATGTTCATGGAACAACAAGCCTGATTAGAGCAGAGGATGTTCCCTGGGGACAAGTAGGGAGAAAACTTGATGGGAGGGGCAGAGCCACATTGTAGATGGCCTTGAAAACCAGTTAAAGATTTAGGAATTGATTTGGTAGGGAATAGGGAGTCATGGAAAATATTTGAATAAGGAATACATTAATGAAAGTGGGTTTTAATGATGGTTAGTTTTGTAGGACTGTTTGGAGGAAGAACCTCAAGTCAAAGAGTTATTAATCTAGAAATGAGACCACAACAATAATAGTTAGCATTTTAATATCTTTTTAAGGTTTGCAAAGTATTTACATGTTATCTCATTTGCTCTTCACAATAAGCTAAATCTGAGGTATACTTATTTCCATTTTGTAGATGAGGAAAATATGTTGAGAAATGTTAAGTTACTTGCTCAGGTCACATTGCTCCTGCTCTCTGAGATTTGAACTCAGGTCTTCCCAATTACAGGCTAGTGTTAGATCTAATAGGGTGTATGGGGTGTTCAGTAAAGACTAACACTCTGGTATGAAGGCTTTCAGGACCCTTTACAAAGTGACTTTTCATTTGTGGTATTAACTGGCATTCCACTTCATTCATGGCTCCAAAAAGCCCTAGCATGCTTGGCAGCCACATCCCACCAAAACCATCTCGGCAGACTCACCTGCTAAACTGGGTGAAGGATGACCAACAGGGCTCAAACCCATCGGTGAGTTTGAGGGGGGTATATTTCAAGCATGTGAAGGCTTTCTTTGGTGGAACAGGTGGATGAGAACAACTGCAATGGTCATGAAGGTGGCCAAAGCGGATGCTTAGTCAGACAGCAAAGGTCATTCATTGTATCCCAGGCTATCTTTAGTCATCTTAACTTTTGTCCTGCTACTGTTTGATGACTTTGGAAAAGAGAATGAGTTTGTACAACTCACCTCACTTAAATACCATGCACACATGAGTCCAGACATCATCTTTTGAAGTCATTGGTCCTCTTCAAAAATGGACAAATGACAAGAGAGCTATTGTTCCACTGAGCTACATCCAGCAGTCAGAGTAGTGAGAATGAAAATGAAAAGATGCATGCAAAAGATTTCACTCTCTTATGATAAAGAAAAATAATTGTGTAAAAATATGCAATAGAGAAGCTATGTCCAACCACATATGCAATGATCTGACTTATGCCTATATTAGAGACATAAGGACACAAATATTTCATTTTCTCTTCTCTGAGATCCTGATTCATTTTCATACCATATGTTCAATTTCTTTCCAATTGTTTTTTTAACTTTGTATCAGCTCATACAAATCTTCATACATTCCTCATGTTGCCATTCTTTTCTATATAGTAGTACTTCATTATATTCTTTTAGGGGAGTTAGTGCTTAGACATTCAAGCCTGTGATTTCTTTAGCATTTCTTCAGTTGTTTTCCATCATGTTTGACTCTTCATGAGCACACTTGGAGGTTTCTTGGCAAAGATACTGAGTAGTTTGCCATTTTCTTCTCCAGCTCATTTTACAGATGAAGAAACTGAAGCAAACTATGGTTATGTAAGTTGCATAAGGTTAAAGAGCTAATAAATTTTTGAGGCTAGATTTGAACTCAGGAAGTTGTGTTTTTTTGACTCTAGGACTGGTACTCTATCCATTGTACAACCTACCAGTACCTCCATTGACCTAGGATATTCCTAGTGACAAAACTCTCCTTACCAATGCAGCTCAGCACCTGCATTGTAATTTATAGTCTTAGATAGATGACTAGGACATTAAAAGTTTAAGCAAATTGATCATTGTCACCCAGTCACTATGTGTCAGAGCTGAGACTTGAACCAAGGATTTCCTGATTCCAAGGTCAGCTTTCTCTCCATGATGGCCCCACTTCATACTTCATGGCCTTCTTTTCCTTCATATAAAGTTTTTTTTTTCAATCACTCCCCATTTGAAGGAAAAAACTGATAAGACTTAAGTTTGCTAACTAATTATATGGGAGATGATGAACTATATGGTAATAATACTATTGACAGAAAGGTGAGTTGAAAGGAGGTAGATGGTTTTGTGAGAAAAATGGTACATCTGATTCTAGACATGTTGAATTTAGAGTGACTGAGAGAGCAACAGAGACAGAAAGACAGAGAGAGAGAGAGACAGAGAAACAGAGAGAGTCAGAGACAAGAGAGACAGCGAGAGAGTTGAGAATCATTTATGAAAGGGAGAGTTGAAACCATGAGACAAGTGGAGAATATAGAAGAAGTAAAAAGAAGAGCAGAGTCAATGGATTAGACTTTGAGCAATACCCATAAGTAAGAGGTAAAATGAGGAACTAGCTGAAGAAAACAGAAAAAGGACAGAATGTATAGAAAAATGGGTTTCAAGAAGGAAAAGACAGTCAATATTACAAAATACAATGAAAATATTTAAGGAGAAAAGAACAAGGAATAGACCAGTGTATCTAGTAATACAATGATTCTTGGTGATCTTTGAGAGAAAAGTTTTGTGATACTCTGGGTGAAAAGGATTTACAAGCAGTTAAGAGAATGAGTGGCAGAGGGTACAATACAATTGACTTCTTGGGGAAGTCTGGCAGTGACAGGAGGCAAAAAACCAGGAACAATAGTAATTCAAATGAGGCAGAAGGTTCTAAAAAAGGATTCTTTGTTGTGCTTTCAAAATAGAGAAGAGACCAGTGTACTTTTTGAAGGCTTACACAGAATAATCTAGGGAAGAAGTTAAGGATACATAGGAAGGAAGGTAATGCAAGAATTTCAACCTCACCATTCCCTGTTCTTTGTAAAGCTTAGGTAGGATCCAATGAATTGGTGTGTGTTACTGTTTTTTGTTTTCTTTGCCTACCCTTTAATGGAAGAAAAATAATGGAGTGATTGAAAAGCCAATAGCAGAAGGGGAAAAACAAGAACTAAAGTGGGTAGATGATTCACTAAAGTGAGTAGATCAAACCCTGAATGAGCAGAAAATGACCAAATTTTAGAAGCTGTCAAATTATTTTTTTGGAGGATAAATGACAACTGAAATGCATGAGTTCACATTTTCTTTCTGTGGGATTTCTGCTCATGTTGTAATATGGACAGGATTCAGAGTTCTATTTCAAAGATTTTTTTCCAACCTAGAAAACATCAAGGCATTGATTTGACTTTATTATAGGTATATCTCTAGATAGATTCACGAGGCAGCTTGGTGACACGGTGAATAGAGGGCCAAGCCTGGAGTCAAGAAGATTGGAGTGTAAACCTGTCCTCAGACACTTACTAGCTGTGTAACCCTGGGCAAGTCACTTAACCCTATTTGCCTCAGTTTCCTCATCTGTTAAAATGAGCTGGAGAAGGAAATGGCAAACCACTCCAGGATCTTTGCCAGGAAAACCCCAAATGATGTCACAAAGAATAAGCTATGACTAAAACAACTGAACAACAATAAGGTTTCACTGGAACTGAGGCAAGATTTTGTGTTTCCCAGTACTTTCCACAAAACCAACCCTGCTTCTTTTATCAGGTGGGTGGTAATGACTTGTAGGAACAAGTGTTGCATTGCTCCCTCTGTAGGAGCTCCAGGATCTGTTGGTCAATTACACCTACAGAGAAATGAGCTGAAGCAGAAGTTATTAAACTTCTATTATGCTCTTTTTTCAGATACTTTGGTAGAGTCACTGAGCTGAGACCTTAAAGATTTCTTAATTCAAATCTCCTCATTTTACAGATGATGAAGCCATCAAAAAAATTAAGACACTCGAAAGAGCTGGTACCAAAACTAACCTTCCTCTGCCTTGGAATAGATTAGGAGATACTCCACATGCCTGCCATGTCTAAACTATATCTTCCCTACACACACAAAAAGCAATACCTCTAAAATTAAAAACAACAAACATATTAAATAAATACATATTGTATAATATATTACACACACACACACACATACACACAGGGAGGGAGAGGAAGAAGAAGAGGAAGAGGGAGAAGAGAGAGAGTATATGTAAACATCAAATAAAGGTGTGATAGGAATTTATGTAGAACTTATGCACATCCATAAGACTAATGAAAACTTATACACAACCAGATGCCTAATGACTAATACACTCAGAGGTGTTCTGGCTCTCCAAAAAAATTTAATTGTACATGGATACACTTTTAAAGTTAATGTGCATTGTTTAGCATTTTCTTCATTACTTTCTTAAATCCAAAAAAAAAAAAAAAAAGTAAATCAAACCCTGATTTATAACATTTGCCAATTTCCAAGGTGTAAATGCTCACACTGAGAATTAGCAATCCTCTTTCCTGAGCCAGTTTGAAATGACTCATATCCTGGAGCAACTGGTCAAAGGACATGAATAGACAATTTACAAAGGAGGAAATATAATAACAACATTTTAAAATGCTCAAAAAAGTAGAGAAATCCATATCACAATAACTTTTAAGTTATTACCATATGAGAACAGCAAAAAGGACAAAAAATTGATACAATACAATGCTGGGAAGTTGGGAGGAAACAGATACTTTCATACACTATTGGTCAGACTGCAGACTGGTACAAACATTTTAGGGAGCAATAGGATGATATGAAATGGGTCACAAATTGATCATACCTTTTGATCCAGGGGTTTCATTGTTAGAACTCTATCCTTAAAACATCACTAAAAAGACAAATGATTCTCTGTACAGAGATATCCATGGTTTTCCATATACCAAAAAAGTATAAACTACTTATGTTATATTACTGTAGAGTTTTTTTGTTTGTTTGTTTTTTACTCTGGAGCTATGATTTCATTAGTGAGAAATTTCCTCCACTAAGGCAAATTGTAATGGATCTTGGGACAATGTTTGAATGAGATAAGGCTCTGGAATCAGGGGACCTGGGTTCACATTTCACCTGTAATGAATGACTATTAACATGATCTTGGCCAAGTCACTTTACCTTATTTGATCACATTTTCCTCATCTGGAAAAATGAGAGGACTGGATTCTGAGGTTCCTCCACTATAGGTCTTCTTGCTTCCAAAGTTGGCCCTCTAGGTACTACGACATCTTTTTGTGTGCTTCATGGACTCCTTTGAAAAATGTGGTGAAATCTATGGACTTATTCTCAGAAAAATGTGTTAAAATGCATAATAGAATTACAAAAGAAATTAATTATATTGATGGACGGGCATCAAAATATTTTTAAAGAATATTCACAAAAGACTTACGTGAATTGATGCAAAGTGAAGGGAGCAGAAGTAGGAAAACATTGTACAAAGTAATAGCAACATTGTACCATGATCAATTATGAATAACTTAGCTCTTCTCAGCAATATGATGATCCAAGACAATTCCAAAGGGCTCATGATACACAATTGCTATCACATCCAGAGAAAGAATTGATGGAGTCTGAATGCAGGTAGAAGCATACTATTTTCATTTTATTTTTTTCATTTTTTTCTTTTTAGTTTATTTTATTCTTTTAGAACATAATTAATATGGAAATGTTTTACATAATTGTAAAACATAATATATTTAAAATTTTTAGTTTTTTTAAGTAGGGAGAAAATTTGGCACTCAAAAAAAATTTTAAAGGAATATTTAAAACTGTCTTTACATGTGATTAGAATAAATAAAATACTATTAAAACAAAAAAATTCACAGGCTCCAGGTAAATAACCCCTTTACTATTCCATAATATTATGGTACCATAAAAGGTCCAATAATTATGAATCATACAAGAAAATATGGAAATACCTACAGGAGATGGTGTAGAGCAAAACTAACTGAACTAAAAATGTATCCACCCTGATTATAATTGTGTGGAATAAAAGGTAAACAGCAGGTCCCTCTGATCTGCTCTGGTTCTTTTCTTCTTCACTGACACAGTATTCTGCCCTAATGCCAGTGTCATGGACAGGTAGAAGTAGAAGCAAGAGACTACCCGAGATTTGCTGTGTCTCATGAAAGCTTGAAGCCCTTTCAGTATTGATCCACCTGTCTCTCAAGTTGTGTCAAGGACTTAGGCTCAGCACTCCATGGGATGTGAGCTAGCCAGAACAGAGCAAGAGGCTTATTATAATTCACCTCAACTCTATCCCCTCTACATATATAAAAAGAAAGAAAGAAGGGAGGAAAACTAACTTTAATGGAGCACTACTCTCTCACCAGGCCTAGAAGGGAGCTCAGAACAAATCCATTTTCTTTGCTTTTTTTTTTTTTTTGTACTTTTTTTTGGCTCAACCTTGTTAATGGCTGATAGTTTGGGAATAAGACTTGCCACTTATTTTGGTTTGTTTGTTCCTTTTATTGGTAGTTAATAAACTCTTATTTAAAAAAAAAACCTGCTTTTTTAAAAAGAAGCCTTCCTAAATCAAGTTTAGTGTCAACAAGTGCTAACCTGTCACAAACATAACATACAAGGAGAATCTCTAGAAGGGAAAGGCCACTCTCAGCCACAGAGGGAACTCAAGAGGAACTCGAAGGAATGCGCCATTATAAGTCCCTTGATATAGATAATATGCATTATCACTAAAGCCCAACCCAACCAGAATGATCTCATACTTAGTAAAATTCCCTTTAGTATGCATAATCTCTGTTTTATTTATGGCCAGTTTCTTCAGCCAGCCTAGCTCCTCCAAACATATAATCTACTGGGATTCTGCCATCTTAAAATGCAAAACTCCAGCCTCACATACCTTCTGCATGTGTGATAGAGGGATGTCTCCTTCAGGGGGTGGGGTTTTAGCCAAAAGGGACCTGTTGATTTCTTGCCCTGAAGAAAAGTTCTCTTGATCTTCCTTGGTGGTTTTCTAATGGTTAACTTTAATAAGCCAGAGTCCTAGTTAGTCAGAGTTTGGCCCTCTCTAGGTCAAGATGACTAAACCTTTAGGGGATTTCTCATTCTCCCTCCTGACTTGATGGATGTTTTGTCTGCCAAAGAGTCGATCCAGAAAATTCTCTTCACCCATCAGGAATCTTCAAATGAGGGCTGAGTCCCTTGACCACTGAAGAAAGATTAGGCTCCAATGCCAAAGGAATGACTGAAGCTGCTTGCTACAGGGCTGGGAACACAACTCGAGGCTCCCAGACTCTTAAGATTCTCCAATGCTCTTTTCACTATATCAAAATAACATCTCAAGCATCCATGTTACTCTGACAAAGAGACAGGGATTAGATACGTGAGTTTATTGGCATATGAAAATCCTGAATTGAAAAATTCCCTCAGAAAGTACAGAACTGCATTCTGTTGTAACTTAGAATCCTAGAATATTGTCCAGAAAAGCACTGACAAGCTAAGAAACTTTCTTATGATCACACAATCAGTATATGTCAGAACCTGGATTTGAACCCAGGTTTTCCTGGGTGGCCTGCTCTTGAGCCATTATCCAAAATTGCTTCTGCTCTAGTAGTTTTTGTTATTCAGTCATTTTCAGTGGTGTCTGAGTCTGTGACCCCATTTGTGTTTTTGTTGTTGTTGTTGTTGTTTTTGGCAAAGACAGTGAAATGATTTGTTATTTCCTCATTCAGCTCATTTTACAGATAAGGAAACTGAGGCAAATAAGGTCACCCAGCTAGTAAATGTCTGAAACCAGATTTGAACTCAGGAAGATGATTCTTCTTGACTTCAGGTCTAATACTCTATCCACTGTATCACCTGGATACCCTTTTCAAACAAAGAAAAATAAATCAATCAAACTTCCAGGTCACTGATTTAGGACTATTAACTGGAGATATACAATCATCACTGTCCTTCCAAGGATCTGAATTCAAAGTGAATTGTCTGTGCTTGTAGTTCTTAAATAGAATAGAAACAGAAGTTGGGACTCAATTAAGGAAAATATGGGAAAAGTTAGGTGGTGCAATGAATAGAACAGCAGGTCTGGAGAGAGAAAGATTCACCTTTCCTAGGACAAATGTGACCCTCTGCAAGTCAATTAACCCTATTTGCCCCAACTTCCTTCTCTGTCAAATGAATTGGAGAAGGACATGACAAACAACTCCAGTCTTTTCCAAGAAAACTCCAAATAGGATTACAAAGAATTAGATACAACTGAATAACAACCAAAGAAAAGATATCAACAAGCTAGTTAGCAAGAGTGAAAGTAATAAGCTGCTCCTCCCCTAATTTTTTAACTCATGGTTTTCTACTCCTCTTTCTTCAATGATAGTTTCCCTCAGTGTTCTCCCAATCATGAGCAGCACCTTAGGATTGGTGTCCAGAGGTTACCATCTAGCTTCCCATCTTCAACCAAGAACATCTTGAGATTAATTAGATAAAATTGATAGGGACTTTATAGATCCCAAGATGGAAAGAACCTTAGAAGCCATTTAATACAACAAATAAAGGAACTGAGGTACAGAAAAGCAAAGGGAATTTTCCCCTGGTCATCTAGGTCATAAGTGGAATCCGGATTTTTTTTTCTTTTCTTTTTTTTCATTTTACATGTACATTCATTTAAAAAAAAAAACACATTTCCTTATGAATCATATTGGGAGAGAAAAATCAAGACAAAGGGAAAACCATGAGAAAAAAAATAAGAAGAAAAAGGGGGAAAGTGAACATCATATGTATCAATTTATATTCATTCTCCAGAGTTTCTCTCTGGATGTGGAAGGCACTTTCCACCCAAAGTTTATTGGAATTGCCTTGGATCACTGAACTGCTGAGGTGAAACAAGTCTCTTATAGTTAGTTGATCATTGCACAACCTTGCTGTTACTAGGTACAATGTATTCCTGATTCTGCTTGTTTCACTCAGCATCAGTTTGTGTAAATCTTTCCAGGTCTTTCTAAAATCTTGTTCATCATTTTTTATACAGCAATAATATTCCATTATTTTCATATATTATAACTTATTCAGCCATTCCCCAATTAATGGGCATCTATTCATTTTCCAATTCTTTGCCACCATAAAAAGAGCTGTTATAAACATTTTTACATATGTGAGTCCTTTTCCCTCTTATATGATTTCCTTGGGATACAGACCTAATAGTGGCACTGCTGGTTCAAAGGGTAAACACAGTTTTATAGTCCTTTGAGTAGAGTTCCAAATTGCTCTCCAGAATGGCTGGATCATTTCACAGCTCCACCAGAAATACATTAGCGTCCCAGATTTCCCACATCTCCTCCAATATTCATCATTATCTTTTCCTGTTATCTGGAACCATGATTCTAAGTCAGATCTTCTGATTACAAATCCAGGTATTCTTTCCACAATACTACATAGCAGGAATAGGAATAGGGACTGGGCCTGTGATTTCAATGGTAGAGACAACTCCCAGGTGAGGAAGTTCCCTTCACCAATATGGGTTGGCATTTTCTAGGAAACTTAAAGAGTTTCCTAGAGTGCTGAAAGTGTCAATGAATTGCCCATGATCACAGAGCCAAAACCTGACAGAAGTGTCACTTAAGTCCAAACATTCCTAATTTTGAGGTCAGTCACTAGTCATTATACCATCCTACTTTTTCTAGTCTTATAAATGTTGTCTTCACAACCACCCAAAAAAGTAGGTAGGATAAATATTATTGTCCCCATTTTACTGATGAGGAAAATCAAAGGACCAGAGAAATTATGTCATTTTCCTTAATTCACAGGCAAGTAGCTTTTTCATTAGACCAAGCTATTCCTTTAGTAGCTCATAACTAGCATTTGTTTAGCTTTTTAAAGATGACGAAGCCCTTCTACACATGTCATCTCATTGGATCTTTGTCACAGCTTTGGGAGACAGATGCTATTTTTTTTTATTATAGCTTTTTATTTACAAGCTATATGCATGGGTAACTTTTCATCATTGATCCTTGCAAAACCTTCTGTTCCAACTTTTCCCCTCCTTCTCCCCATCCCCTCTCCTTGATGGCAGGTAGACCCATACATGTTAACTATGTTAAAGTATATGTTAAACACAATATATTTATGTCCATACAGTTATTTTGCTGCACAAAAAAATTGGACTTAGACATAAGGTAAAAATAACTTGAGAAGGAAATAAAAAATGCAGGTGGACAAAAACAGAGGGAGTGGAAATGCTATGTTGTGGTTCATATTCATTTTCCAGAGTTTTTTTGTGGGGTATAGGTGGTTCTCTTCATTATTGAACAAATGGAACTGATTTGGTTCATCTCCTTGTTGAAGAGAACCACATCCATCAGAATTGATCATCATATAGTATTGTTGTTGAAGTATATAATGATCTCCTGATCCTCTCATTTCATTCAGCATCAGTTCACGTAAGTCTCTCCAGACCTTTCTAAAATCATCCCACTGGTCATGTCTTACAGAACAATAATGTTTCATAATATGCATATGCCATAATTTATTCAGCCATTCTCCAATTGATGGGCATCCACTCAGTTTCCAGTTTCTAGCCATTACAAAAAGGGCTGCCACAAACATTTTTGCACATGCAGGTCCCTTTTCCTCCTTTATTATCTCTTTGGGATATAAGCCCAGTAGTAACACTTCTGAGTCAAAGGATATGCACAGTTTGATAACTTTTTTGAGCATAGTTCCAAATTGCTCTCCAGAATGGCTGGATGTGTTCACGATTCCACCAACAATGCATCAGTGTCCCATTTTTCCCACATCCCCTCCAACATTCAGCATTATCTTTTCCTATCATCCTAGCCAATCTGACCGATGACCGACCAATCTTAATTTGGATTTTTCTGATTAATAGTGATTTGGAGCAGACAGATACTATTTTTATCTGCATTTTGCAGATGAAAATATTGAGACCTAGATTTTCTTAGGTCCTAGGTCACACATCTAGTTAGTGTCTGAGGCTGGATTTGAATTCAGATCTTCCTAATTCCAAGTCTATCCTTCTATCCACTATACCATCTGGCTTCTGCCTCTTTAACAGTATCAATATCAGTAGATTCCTCAAAAAGATGGGGGCAGAATGATATACATTATGTAATGGAAAGAGAAATAGACTAGCAATCAGAAGATCTGGAGACTATCATGGCAACTCCAGAATCCTTAGTTATGTGATTCTCTCTCTTGACTTGAGTTTCTTCATTTAAAATTGAGAATAATATATGTACTACCAATGTCAAAAATTGACTGTAATGATCAATTACATAGAAAATAAATTTTTCCTTCTTTTTTATTTTATTAAAGGTTTTTATTTACAAAACATATGCATGGGTAATTTTTCAACACTGTCCCTTGCAAAACCTTCTGTTCCAAATTATCCCCTCCTTCCCCCACCCCCTCCTCTAGATGGCAGGTTGACCAATACATGTTAAATATGTTAAAGTATATGTTAAATCCAGTATATGTATACATATTTATACAGTTATCTTGCCACACAAGAAAAATTGAATCAAGAAGGAAAAAAACTGAGAAAGAAAACAAAATGCAAGCAAACAACAACAGAAAGAGTGAGAATGCTATGTTGTGAACCACATTCAGTTCTTCCTGTCCTCTCTCTGATATAGATGGATCTCTTCAGCACTAAACAATTGGAACTGATTTGAATCATCTCATTGGTGAAGAGAGCCACATCCATTAGAATTGATCATCATAGGACAGAAGCAGCTACACCCAGAGAAAGAATACTGGGAAATGAATATAAACTGCTTGCATTTTTGTTTTTCTTCCCGGGTTATTTATACCTTCTGAATTCAATTCTCCCTGTACAACAAGAAAACTGTTCGGTTCTGCACAAATATATTGTATCCAGGATATACTGTAACCTATTCAACATGTAAAGGACTGCTTGCCATCTGAGGGAAGGGGTGGAGGGAGGGAGGGGAAAAATCGGAACAGAAATGAATGCAAGGGATAATACTGTAAAAAATTACCCTGGCATGCGTTCTATCAATAAAAAGATATTAAAATTAAAAAAAATTATCCTGGCATGGTTCTGTCAATAAAAAGTTATTAAAAAAAAAAGAATTGATCATCATATAGTACTGTTGTTGAAGTATATAATGATCTCTTGGTTCTGCTCATTTCACTCAGCATCAGTTCATGTAAGTCTCTCCAGGCCTTTCTGAAATCATCCTGCTGGTCATTTATTACAGAACAATAATATTCCATAACATTCATATACCACAATTCATTCAGCCATTCTCCAATTGATGAGTATCCACTCAGTTTCCAGTTTCTGGCCACTATAAAAAAGGCTGCCACAAACATTTTTGCACATGTGATCCCTTTCCCTCCTTTAAGATCTCTTTAGGATATAAGCCCAGTAGCAGCACTGCTAGGTGTTTGATAACTTTTTGAGCATGGTTCCAAATTGCTCTCCAGAGTGGTTGGATCCATTCACAATTCCACCAACAATGTATCAGTGTCCCAGTTTTCTCGCATCCCCTCCAACATTCATCATTATCTTTTCCTGTCATTTTAGCCAATCTGAGAGGTGTGTAGTGGTATCTCAGAGTTGTCTTAATATGCATTTCTCTGATCAATAGTGATTTGGAGCACCTTTAGAAAAGCATTTTGCAAACACTACAATGCTATATAAATGTAGGGTGGTATTACTGTGATTATTGATACCCTTCCTGTTATCCAGCCAAATGCTAGAGGCTTAGTAGGAGATTGGTAAAGAGATACAGAGTTATTGGTTGACTAACTAAATGAAGAGTTTGTAATATAATCCTCTCTGAGCTCTGTGTCAATCTTAGGAGTATCTTTGACCCAGAACTTTATGCACAGGATGCAAGAGAAACTCCACTGAAAAGCATTTCTCCTAAATTCAGATTCTTCATAGATGCTCAGAAATACAAGGCCATCTAATCCAAACCAGACCTAAACAGAAATTGCTTGCACAACATTTCTGAAAAAAAAAAAAAAAGATTTCAGAATCTGCTTGGAGATCACCAGAGAGGCGAACTCACTACCTCCCAAAGTAGACCTTTCCACTTTTAGATAGGTCAAATTATTAGTAGGAAGCATTTCCTTACAGAAAAGTGAAATATGTCTCATTGCAACTTCTACTTCCTATATTGCCCACCAACTCCAAATATCATCACTTCCCAGAATTTAATTTATCCTAAGGGTTTTGCTTTTAAATCTATTTTCTGGAATGTTTCTGCCAGCTCCATGTAGATGCTTGGCATAGATTTAAACACATTGTTATTTCATAGCCCACAAGCCTAAAATAATATTTTAGACACATCTTAAAATGTGTTTAAAGACTTTTTTTTAACATACATATAATAAAAAGCCACTTTCCAAACCTCGCCGCCCACAACATGCCAGGTCCTTGCTTTGGCTGGAGTAGTGTGGTCAGAGGGAATGTCTGGATGAGGCATCCCAGGTCATCCCAAGAAGGTGGGAGCCAGGAAACCACTCCAAAAGGCCTTCCATGAAAAGGGAAACCCTGTGAATAGCCATATCCAATTAGATGCTTGACATGAAAACAAGCCACCTGAAAGCTCGGTTTACTAGTTATGAGGTCTAGTCCAAGGCCTTGGAGAATGATTCCCACAGAGGTGAACAATGACAGGCTCATTAGAGTAGCCATTTCCTAAAAATCTCTCCTGAGTTTCAATAGACTCAACCAGGAAGAATTCATTTCAATTCAACCAGCATTCATATAAATGAAGAGCTGTTTTATTTGAAAGGAGAAAGGGTGGTACAATTGGAGGCTCAGATGGTACAAACTGGGTGGCAGAAGGGAGACGGATGGGGGAATAGTGTTATGGACCTTTTTGTCTGTTGTGTCTAACCTTGTCTGGACTACCGTATTTAGCCTTTTAGAAACAGAAATAAACATTGGGGACTCCACTTCAGGAATTCTGCTTTCTAATTCAATGAGCCAAGAAGCTCCTTCTAGAATCATTTCAAGTGCCAGAAAAATGGCCCCAAGGTCTATCATGCTCTTATTAGTTGTAGTATCTCCCTACTCATCGGGATTTCTTTGTATTTGCATTGTTTATATTTTATATCACTTATCTATATATTTACCACTGTTGAGGGAGCTAGGTGACCCAATGAAATGCTTAGAGTCAGGAAGACTTGAGTCTTAGACACAAGCTAAGTCATTTAACCTCTGTTTGCCTATAAAGGGGGACAATTATAGCATCTGATTTCCACCATTGTTGTAAGGATCAAATGAGATATTTGTAAAAAGCACTTAGCACAGTGCCTGGCACATAGAAGGTGCTATGTAAATACTTATTCTATTCCCCTTTCCCTCCCCTCTATAGAATATAAATTTCTGAAGGGCAGGGACTGTTAATTTTTTGTTTTTGCAATTGCACTGATTATTTACATGTGCCTGACACCTACAACTTGTTAAATGAATGAATGAATGTTATGATATGACATAACATGCTTTCCACTTTCAGGAAGAGAAATGATGGGCTCAGAGTGCAAATTAAAACATAACTTCTCTTTCTTTTTCTTCTTAATATGGCTAATAGGAATTTGTTTTGTTTGACTATACAAATCTTACTTTTGGTTTTATTTTTCTTACTTCCTCAATGGATGGAGGGGAAGAGGCAAGGTAGAGAATTTGGAACAAAAAATAAAATTGAATCTTTAAAAAAATGAATGAATGAGCTCAAACTTTGCCAATCTGATTAACTTCTTTTCTTGGGAAGTCTACCATTTAAAGGATCTAGCATTCCTTTAAATACTTCTACTTAGTCCCTCAGAGCAGTTAATATTTTAGCACAAAGTGGGACTGAGAACAACAATACCAATTTTTCATCACATCTTGAGCTGGAGGAGAAGTCCAGCAAGGGCCGGACCCAGGCTTCCTTTTCCCTTGCTGAGGCATTTAAAAGCCAGATTCTACGATTTCATCAGGATGGGCAACTCTTGGGTATGAAAAGTTATGCCAGTGGAACTACAAAGCTAAAAAGGTTCTCTACAGTATGGCTCCTGCCCAGGTCCAGTCCAGCTAGCTTCAGAGAGGCTCACCAGCTGGCCTCCATCTCATGAATAATTTAGCTCCAACGGCACTAAAGATTGTCTGATGGCACATAGGATCTCACAGGCTTATACATCCGAGCTGAAAGTTGCCATCTAGTTCAACCTATTTTGGTGTTAAGGAAACTATGACCAGAAGAGTTGACATGATGTATCTTGACATGATGTATCTACAGGCTATGATGTATCCTGAGGCAGCTAGGTGGTACAATGGATAGAGCACCAGCCCTGAAGTCAGGAGGACCTGAGTTCAAATCTAACCTCAGACACTTAACACTTTCTGGCTGTGTGACCCTGGTCAAGTCACTTAACTCCCATTGCCTCAGCAAAATAAATAAATAAAAAGGATATGATGTGTCCTAAGGTCGCATAGTAAATGACAAGCTTGATTTGAACTTATGATATCTAACTCCAGTGAAAAGCCTGTTTTTCCAATATATCATGTTGACTTCCATTAACTTTGCAGTAGGGTAATATATTATATTCCTTATTGAACAAGGGACAACACTCCCCCCCTAAAGAAATTGAAAGGTCAAACAACTGGAAGAAAAGAGAACAGAAAGTCTTACTTCCCTCTCCCCACAAAACTGTGACATAGTCACATTTAATCTTTTTATTTGTCCCAAGGCCCACCTTAGTGAGTCCAAAGACCTTAATTTGAACACTGCCTTGACCTTAACTACCTGTGTGACCTTAGTCCAATTTGTCACCCTTTCTGAACCTTAGTATCTTCATCATAAAGAATAAATTCGACTAGATAATCTATGGATTCCCTTCCAACTCTAACTCTATGATACTCTGATAGGTACTGTTTGAAGCTTGAATCTAAAATGATCTCAACCAATATGTCTAGCATCATTCTCTTAAATTCTTTAATTCTTAGAGAAGTCGCAGTTTGCACTGGGACCGGGGGTAAACATACTCCTGAGGTATTGAAGCAGTTTCTCTACTCCCTGCTCCTTCTCCCATTCCCTATTATAAGCCAGGCATGGTATCAAGTCACTTGTCTATGGTCCCAACATTCACACCTAGCATGTCAGTACCCTCTTTCAACAAAGAGACCAATATCTACTGTTAGACCAAAAAAGTCTACTCCAAAGGTTATTGACTTCCTTTGTGTAATGGTCCCTGTGGTGGTCTGTTAAATTCCATGGAACCCTTCTCAGAATACATATTTTTAGCTTCATAAAGGAAACTGTATAGGATTACAAAGAAAACAAACCATATTAAAAATCAGTCTATTAAAAAAAAGTTCACCCTACATTAATAATCCCCAACCTTGTACAGTATTTTACAAGTAAAAAGCAAATCAGAAAATATTAAATTCTTTGCAGTCTTGTGTTTTATAAATGCTAATTATTAAGGAAAGGGCAACTAGGTGGTGCAGTAGATAGATCACTGAATCAGGAGTCAGAAAGACCTGAGTTCAAGTAAGATACTTACCTCTGGGATGCTGGGTAATTAAATAATAGGGCGCTTGACTCCATTTGTCTTAGTTTCCAAATGAGCTGGAGAAGGATATGGCAAACTTCAGTATCTTTGCCAAGAAAATTCCAAATGAGTTCATGAAGAACAGAATACCATTGAAATGACTAAATAACAACAAAAAACCATTAAGGAAAATGAAGTTTGGTAAGATTAAATAAATTGACCCAGTGTTCACACTCATACTTGATAGAAATGAAACTTGAAGCTGATTTTTGGGAGGGAAATAAAAGTTCCCACCCAGGGTAGTACTATAAGTTTTAGGAATTGTATAAATAACCCTTGGCTGAGGCAGGGTTTTTTTCTTTCTCCTTTAATTTCCTGAATCTTTATAACAATACAAAGAAAAAGGAATGCATGACTTGGATGCCTTCTGGACATTTCATGTAAAGAGACTATCCAAATTTATTCTAACGTTTAACCATCAGTGCAAAGTTTAAAAAGAAACTGATATATATTGGGATAAGAAAGAAGGGAAGAAAAAGGAGATGGTTCATGGTCATATTCTGAACTGGGAAGAAGATGAGGATTTCCTGCTTTTTCTCCTTCCCTTTTCCTTGCATGTTCCATGTTGTGAGGTGAAAATAGTTTTCCTGGTTACATGTAAGAAAAGGGGAGATGATTATGCTTTTCCTTTCTACCCTTAGAAGTATGAGATCAAGAATCACTTGGCAAAAGGACTTTTGAGGGTGTTTGTCTCCATGTTGACAGATAGAAGCACAGAATTAAGAAGAATTGGAATTTCAGAGCTTTCCCCAGAGAAGGTCCAAGAATCCTAAGCCTGTGACTTTGATTTTGTTTCATTTTTATGGGAATGAGAAGTGTTTTCTGGGTCATATTTAAGATGTATCCTGTAGGATGGGTCAAATATAAGCTAATTATATATTATGGTGAAAATTAATCAAGCTCTTAGGTAGAAACTAAGGGAGGGATTAAGAGGGAAAAGCTAGGAAAGAAATAGGAAATATTCAGGACACATCTGTGAATTTACAAAAGGTCTAAAAAGATTTAGGATTGAAGATTTCTAGGTCTTGTTCAGACCTGCAAAATTATTTGAGCGGGCAGCTCAAGGCTTGGAGCACCACTTGGTGGTTTGCCCATATATAGCACTCTAACTATCCCAGTTACCCTCCATTTATAGATGGGAGTAGGGGTGGTATAAGAAGTGGTAAAAAAAAAAATCAGCTTGACAAGGTAGGGTGTCAGTCTTTTGTATGAGATTTTCACTGGGGAAATAAGTATCTACATTCACAAAAAATATATCTAAAGCACTTTGCAAACCTTGAAACCTGTGTAAATAGGAGTTATTCTATAAGAATGAAATCAAACCTATCATGTGCTATATCTTATTAACCTACATATATACTCTATATTATATATTATTAACCTAATTATATATATCTATAAGGTATATATATAATAACATATATAAGATATATATATATATATATATAATAAGATATATCTGTATCTTATTAACTTCACTAGCCTTTTCAGGGCTGTCCACCTCGTATCTAATTCTCATCTATAACTCCAAGAAGCTGCAGCATACACAATGGCCACACCTTGATAAACCACCTCAGCAGATGGGCTAAACCAGGTTAAGGGTAACCAAAAGGCCTCAGTTAGTGGGATGTCTACTCTAAGCATGTAAAGCCTGCCTCTGGTAGAATGGGTGGGTGAGAATAATTTGTTCCAATGTCCTTGAAAGCAGCTGAAACAGGTCTATGGGGTGCTTAGAGCTTGAAGACACCAGGGTCATCCACTGTATCCCAGGTCAGCATCACTTGTCTCAGCTTTTCTGTTGCCACTGGACTTCAATGACTTAGGAAGAGAGAAGGAAGTTGATGATTTTGTGCAACTCTGCCTTGCTTAAACCCAATTCAAGCACAAGTTGAATTATCACTTGTGATGTCATTGGCCTTCTTTGAAAATGAAAAAGAACACTAACAAGCAACAATTAGCCCAATTGCTTATACGGGAGGTGAGGGTCAATATTGCCTTTTCTGTAAAAGCCTAAAAAGGAGCCAAATTCTATTGTGACCAAGGGAAATGAAGCAGAGGATAAACCAGATTGTTTTAGAGGAGAGCTGGAAGAATGAATCTCTTTCTCAGGGAATGAGTCAGAGAGATTATTTTAGAGTCAAGATGAGAGATAGAAGAGCATGGAACCTGGAGACAGAAAACTGAGTTCAAACCTAGTCTTAGATCCTTTCTAGTTATGTAAGCCTCAGCAAATCACTTAATTTCTGTCTGTCTCAGTTTCTACACTGTAAAATAGGGATGATGATGATGATAAGAATAATAGCTCCTTACTTCTCAGGGTTGTTGTGAAGATTAAAATGAGATAATATTTACAAACCTTAACATACTCTACAAAGGATAGCTATTACTATAATTACAAAGATAATTATGCAGAGCTTTGGTTCTAGGCCACAGATTTATGAGATGATCCCAGATAATTAATTGAGATCATCTAGAATGATATCATGTTATCATAGATTTAAACCTGGAAGGGATTTAAACCTGACTCAAAGGTCATTTAATCTAATTTACTCTTTTTCTAAATGGAGAGGCCGAGACCCACAGAAGGTGTTTTACCTAAAGATGCAGAGGTAGCTAAGAGATGGAGGCAGCATTCAAATACATATCTTTGGACTTCAAATCCAGCAATGTTTTCATGGGTCTTTCAGGCTCCCTCATGTACCTATCATGGGCCAAGAGCACTGGGTTAATTGGCACATGAAGAGATTCAAAGATTGAATGAAAAATGTTCCCTAGCCCAGGGGACTTACAGTCCAGAAGAACTGTCCCCTCTCCCTTCGGCTCTGTCCGCCCCTTTGATTTCTCAAATTGTCTTGTGCCTACACAGAGGGACCACAGTCCCTTACTAAAATAATTTTAAAAGTCCTGGAAGGCATGTCAACTCCCCCACTCCCAAGTCTGTGTTAAACAGGACCCTTTCTCCCAGTGTCAAATTTCAAATACTCAAAGGTGAGGTAAATCTCTAACACCTCAGTGTGAATGAGTACATCAAATCCACTTTCCTTGAGGGGTAAAAGGGACACAGAAGCAAAACTTGTAGGTCTGGGAGTGGAGATGAGAAAAAATTGGATTGTTCAAAAGAGGGAAGTTGGACAGAAATGAAAAATTAAGAGCACTATGGCAAACTTCATTTCCTTCTTGCCTTCACATTCACTCCACCTCCCCATTCTTCTTTTTCCCATTATTCCGTTCTTCACACTTCTTCCAGCATTGTCTACTGTCCTTGGTTATACAGCTATCATGATGCATCCCTCCTGGACCTGAAGGCTGAACTGCCTAAATGTTATACTTCAGAGAGGGCTCAAACTTGGGATGGAAGACAATTTCCTGGTTTTGATTTGGCAACGTGCCTGCCACTGTGGCACAGGGCACAAGCCTACAGGGCCCTGACAGGCAAAACTATGGATTTAAAAATTAGATTAAATAGACTAATCTGAATTCACACCTCTTGAGGAATAGCAGAGAGGGGAAGAGGAAATGGGGGGGGAGGGAGAGAAAATGTAGTCTGTGGTAGAGTTTATTTAGTTTGCCAGATATTTAATTTATTATAAGTTATTGTTCTTTGAATATCTTGAGAAGCTAAGATGTATGTGTCCATAGCACTTTGTTGCCAAAGCTCTTTCCTTACAACAGTCTCATGAGCTACGTAATATAAGTAATGTTATCCTAATTTATAGATAAGCAAAAGTGAGGTTCAGAGACATGAAATGACTGGCCCACAGATACACTAAATTCTGGAGTTAAGTTTCAAAGCTGAGTCCTCCAGCTCTAAGCTCAGTGTTCTTTCCACTACCAATTTTTCCTTGTTTTTTAACCAACAAATATATAATACTGAATGTTGACCACTTGGTCCTACCAATGCTATTAAAGAATTGAGCTATCTTATAAACCTTCCCCACTTCTAGCCCAGAGGTTATATAAAGGAGATTATGCCCCAACATGCAGGGACAAAAGTTGGTAGTTTGTTTAATATCTTTAAAGTATATTTTCATAGTAAATTTTTTCTGTTGCCTGTTGTATCCAACTCTTCATGCTGTCATTTGCAGTTTTCTTAGCAAAAATACCAAAGTAATTTGCCTTTTCTTTCTTTTTTTTTAAATTTTTATTTAATAATTACTTTATATTGACACTCGTTTCTTTTTTTTTTTAATTTAATTTTATTTAATAATAACTTTGTATTGACAGAATCCATGCCATGATAATTTTTACACATTATCCCTTGCAATCACTTATGTTTCGTTTTTTCCCCTCCCTCCCTCCTCCCCCCCCCAAGATGGCAAGCAGTCCTATAAATGTTAAATATGTTGCAGTATATCCTAGATACAATACATATTTGCAGAACCGAACAGTTCTCCCGCTGCACAGGGAGAATTGGATTCAGAAGGTAAAAATAACTCGGGAAGAAAATCAAAAATGCAAATAGTTCACATTCGTTTCCCAGTGTTCCTTCTTTGGGTGTAGCTGTTTCTGTCCATCATTTATCCAATGAAACTCAGTTAAGTTTCTTTGTCAGAGAAATCCACTTCCATCAGAATATGTCCTCATACAATATCATTGTCTAAGTGTATAATGATCTCCTGGTTCTGTTCATCTCACTTAGCATCAGTCCATGTAGGTCTCTCTAAGCCTCTCTGTATTCATCCTGCTGGTCATTCCTTACAGAGCAATAATATTCCATAACATTCATATACCACAATTTACCCAGCCATTCTCCAATTGATGGGCATCCATTCATTTTCCAGTTTCTAGCCACTACAAACAGGGCTGCTACAAACATTTTGGCACATACAGGTCCCTTTCCCTTTTTTAGTATCTCTTTGGGGTATAAGCCCAATAGAAACATTGCTGGATCAAAGGGTATGCACAGTTTGATAACTTTTTGGGCATAATTCCAGATTGCTCTGTTCCGATTTTTTTTCCCTCCCTCCCTCCACCCCCTCCCCTAGATGGCAAGCAGTCCTTTATATGTTGGATATGTTGCAGTATATCCTAGATACAATATATGTTTGCAGAACCGAACAGTTCTCTTGTTGCATAGGGAGAATTGGATTCAGAAGGTATAAATAACCCGGGAAGAAAAACAAAAATGCAGATAGTTCACATTCGTTTCCCAGTGTTCTTTCCTTAGGTGTAGGTGCTTTTGTCCGTCATTTATCAATTGAAACTCAGTTAGGTCTCTTTGTCAAAGAAATCCACTTCCATCAAAATATGTCCTCATACAATATCGTTGTTGAAGTGTATAATGATCTCCTGGTTCTGCTCATTTCACTCAGCATCAGTTCATGTAAGTCTCGCCAGTCCTCTCTGTATTCATCCTGCTGGTCATTTCTTACAGAACAATAATATTCCATAACATTCATATACCACAATTTACCCAGCCATTCTCCAATTGATGGGCATCCATTCATTTTCCAGTTTCTAGCCACCACAAACAGGGCTGCTACAAACATTTTGGCACATACAGGTCCCTTTCCCTTCTTTAGTATTTCTTTGGGATATAAGCCCAATAGAAACACTGCTGGATCAAAGAGTATGCACAATTTGATAACTTTTGGGGCATAATTCCAGATTGCTCTCCAGAATGGTTGGATTCGTTCACAACTCCACCAACAATGCATTAGTGTCCCAGTTTTCCCGCATCCCCTCCAACATTCATCATTATTTTTTCCTGTCATCTTAGCCAATCTGACAAGTGTGTAGTGGTATCTCAGAGGTGTCTTAATTTGCATTTCTCTGATCAATAGTGATTTGGAACACTCTTTCATATGAGTGGTAATAGTTTCAATTTCATCCTCTGAAAATTGTCTGTTCATATCCTTTGACCATTTATCAATTGGAGAATGGCTTGATTTCTTATAAATTTGAGTCAGTTCTCTATATATTTTGGAAATGAGGCCTTTATCAGAACCTTTAACTGTGAAGATGTTTTCCCAGTTTGTTGCTTCCCTTCTAATCTTGTTTGCATTAGTTTTATTTGTACAAAGGCTTTTTAATTTGATGTAATAAAAATTTTCTATTTTGTGATCAGTAATGGTCTCTAGTTCATCTTTGGTCACAAATTTCTTTCTCCTCCACAAGTCTGAGAGATAAACTATTCTATGTTCCTCTAATTCATTTATAATCTCGTTCTTTATGCCTAGGTCATAGACCCATTTTGATCTTATCTTGGTATATGGTGTTAAGTGTGGGTCCATGCCTAATTTCTGCCATACTAATTTCCAATTATCCCAGAAGTTTTTATCAAATAATGGATTCTTTTCCCAGAAGTTAGGGGCTTTGGGTTTGTCAAACACTAGATTGCTATAGTTGACTATTCTGTCTTGTGAACCTAACCTTTTCCACTGATCCACTAATCTATTTCTTAGCCAATACCAAATGGTTTTGGTGACTGCTGCTTTATAATATAATTTTAGATCAGGTACAGCTAGGCCACCTTCATTTGATTTTTTTTTCATTAATTCCCTTGAGATTCTCGACTTTTTATTGTTCCATATGAATTTTGTTGTTATTTTTTCTAGATCATTAAAATATTTTCTTGGAAGTCTGATTGGTATAGCACTAGCCTTTTCTTTCTCCAGCTCATTTTGACACCGAGGGAACTAAGACAAAGTTAAATGATCTGCCCAGGGTCACAAAAGCTAGTGTCTGAGTCCATATTTGATCTCATGAGGATGAGTCTTTCTGATTCCAGACCCAACACTCAATATTGAATGGGACTGGATGAAGTTTTCTCAAGTTTGTGGGACTAGGCCTAAGTCACATGATTCCTATATCCAGTGGAGCCTTGGGTTTCAGGAAATCACATGATCCCTATTCCCAAATTTAAACCCTGGGTTGCAGGAAGTTAGAGTAGTTGCAGGAAGTGACATGACCTCTGGGAGGCAGCCAACATTGGTGACCATCGGTCGAGGATGCTTACGTCCTTTTAGTCTATCCAATGAGAAGGCTCGGGTCTTTTGCGTTTAAGCCCTGGACTAGGTGGAAGCTGGCCAGGTTCCAGGAGCACATGGTGGAGTTGGGATGGCTCCAGGCTGTGTGTCTGGGCTCCTCTCTGCAGGGATTAAATAAATGCTTCCTCTTTGTACCTGAAGATGTCTCTGATTAGTTAATTTAGGAAATGGGGTCTTGCACGCAGATTTAGTGACCCCCACTTTATTTGAAATTGACACTAATGTTCCTGATTAGTAAAATATTGAGTTACTCAAGATCATACAGCCAGCTTGTGTCAGAGATGAATCTCAAACCTAGATCTTCCTGGCTAGTTCTGTCTACCAAATCAAAGCAGTCATTTAATAAATGCTTTGAAAACGGATGAGTGAGTGGATGGATGGATAGCAAAAGGACCAGATTAGCATGAGGGGACAAGAAATTGAGTCTGGTATTACACCATTGACACTAATAAATGAAAAGGTAGAAACTTCATCACAATAATTTTTTTAAATAATTGTTAATTTTCTAAAGTGTTATAATATAATTTAAAATAAAAATATGAAGAAAAGGGAAAACCTAGACATGTATCATACACATTAACACTTTGTCAAGAGGTGGCCCTGGATACCAACTATAAACATTCCTTAAAATAGTGTTTCCTAAGTTACATATGACATTAGAACAATAACTGACTCTCTATGATTCAGGTAATGAATGATTAGCATAGATTCCATTTCTATACAGTTCTCTGATTTACAAAAGTGCTTTATGGAGATCATATTCTGTGAGTTAGATAGCCCATAAATGGTTAAACCTGTTTTATAGTCTAAGTACAGAGGTCCTCAAACTACAGCCCATGGGCCAGATGCAGCAGCTGAGCACATTTATCCCCCTCAGCCGGCTATAAAGTTTCTTTATTTAAAGGCCCACAAAACAAAGTTTTTGTTTTTACTATAGTCCAGCCCTCCAACAGTCTGAGGAACAGTGAACTGGCCCCCTATTTAAAAAGTTTGAGGACCCCTGGAAGAAATGTAAGCCATTCCAGTGATTATGTGACTTGACCAAGGTCATACTTCTGAGTAGCAGAGCCAGGATTCAGTATGACTCCAAATAGTAGGTTCTTTCCACTAAACCACAGATGTTTCTGGTAACCATAATTATCAGGATTGGTTTGAGGAAAACCACTCTGAAATCAAGTAGCTGCATATAGCCAAATGTGTATGGGCCACCAACATTTTATAATTTTATTTTTGTGTCCCTTTCTCTATGCTAATCCCCCCCAGCTAGCTATACTAGGATCTCAAATGCTTGTTGAATTGAATTGTGCTAATAGATTCAGAGTCTTACAGATCATCTCTAGTTCAGCCCTTCGTTTTAAAGATGAAGAAAATGAGGCTTATGGCAATTTGATGACTTATCCAAAGTTATTAATTCCAACTCAGGTTCCCTAATTCTGAATCTTACAAAATTGTCAAGCTGTCTCATCAACTCTATCCTTTTAGCAAAGGAAATCTACTATACCATAACCATATAAAAAATAAATTTCATTAATTCAAGTGTTTTGATCTGTAAGGGAGAACTATATATCAGGGTTATTGTTCCTCAGAGAATTCTTGCTGTGCTCTGAATGGGGAATCTGAGCCTCCTTCTGGAAGTACCTGATAACGTGTCCCAGAGGAGACCTATTCCTGATTCAGCATGAAAAAAAAGCATTCTGTGACTGTTTCCTGTCTGCTTGTTATATTGACTCCTGAGCTGGAACTGAGAGTATATTACAAAAAGCTCCAAAACAGATGAAGGAGAGAAACAGAGACAGAGAGAGGGATAAAGAAACAGTCAGAGACAGAGACACAGGGGGAAAAAAAAGAGGAGAAAGAGAGATAAGAGACAGAGGCAGAGATAGAGACAGAAAGTCAGAGAGGCAGAGAGAGATAAACAGAGAAGGAGAGAGAAAAGGGGGTGGAAGAGAGAGGGAGGAGGAGAGAGAAGGGGAAAAGAGTAAGGGGATGGGGGTAGTGCTAACAATCCATTCCCTCCATCCCAACATGATGCATGGTTATGAACATATGGCCTTTCTTTGCCTCTTGAGGTTTGTTGTTCCTTTCTCTTAGGTGAATAAATGTTTGACACAGAATGAACTAAGTTATAATTTAGTGAGCTTCAAAAGGCCAGAAAAACCATCAGAGATAAAGTATGGGGCCTGTGAAGGAGCTATCCTAGAGTCACCAGCCTGACTCAGTCCAGCAGGGAATTAACCATCAGTCCTGCAAGCTAGGGGGTTTAGCCACAGCATCAGGGGAGCTTCTTTGGCTCTTCAAGGGTCCTACTAGGACTTTGAGGGTGTGATGTAGCCACCTACTCTCTGGTCACCTAACCTGATAGATCATGTATAAGTTGGACAAGTATATCCAAAACATTGCTACAGATTATTCATCTAAGGAATGAATTGATGTTTTCCTTTGATATTTATGAAGAAAGAGTTCACTATGCAAGTTAAATAATGTGAACAAAAATTGTCTGTAGGAATTTTCAAGCTATTTGAAAGAGTTAACTTTTTGTTTTTATCTTTTTTTCCCCTGTACTTGTGTTTCCTATTATATAATGAAATTAAAAAAAAAAAAAAAGGCTCCCTTTACCAATTCAGAATAGCAACTGTCCTATTAACTTATAGTCTTAAAATTTTCCTGTATTCTATGTTAATTTTTAAATACTTTGCAAATACTATTTATATACAATTTATATAAATTATTACAATAAGCCCTCCTAAGAATATTTCCTAGAAAAGGATGTTTGAAGTCAGGTACAGAGAGATTGGTGTTTTTGCTAGCCAAAGGACAACACCAAAGTACTCAACCTTTGCTTCTAACAAATATGCATAATAAAGGCAGGAATTCATGCGAGATGCCTAGAAAATACTTACCTTGTGTCCCTAGTCTATTTAATTTAATTCTGGCTCTAATTTATTTGCAGCTAAGTGAAAGAGAATCTTTTGAATGTGTGGAATTGTCTGAACCCTAAATTAAACATAATATAAAGCTTTGCAACAAACACAGGAATCAAAAAGGAAAGACCTAATCTTAGCTTGGGGACACATGGTTTTTGTTAGTTGGATGTGATGGCTATAACTAAAAAGCTGACTGTCTGCCCTTATCAAAGAGAGATTTTAGCCACTATACAATAGCTGCAGCATCTGAGCTGGCCTTGTAGAGTCTATAAGCACAGCAGAGCATTAAACCTAACAAGGAGCAGGCCAAGCAGAAAAATTATGCCAAGGGAGAAGTAGGCCCAGTGAGATTAGTGGAACAATGCACCCAGCAGAGGCCCAGTGGAAGTCTAAGCTGTCCCTTCAGATGTATTCTCAATATGTGAACTCTCATCTAAACATGCTGGTTTTCCCCACTAGTGGCCTACATATAGGTTTATAGGGAAAGTGTTCTATTGCAAATATTCTATGATATTTTATTAAATATCTTTTGTTTTGAACTAATTGTGTTCTCTAAGTGACTAGAGAAAAGGTAAACACATCAGTGGGAACTTATGAGCTTGAGTTTTCAGTGCATTTATATTTTCAGAGTACCTTGACTGGGATAGCCATTCTGGGGATGCTGAATACGGGAGGTGGGTGTCCAGGAGCTATTCAATACACATGTATTTCTTTCCCTCTTTTAAAAATTCTATCACTTGCAATAAACTGGGAAAACATTTTCACAGTCAAAGGTTCTGATAAAGGCCTCATTTCCAAAATATATAGAGAATTGATTCTAATTTATAAGAAATGAAGCCATTCTCCAACTGATAAATGGTCAAAGGATATGAACAGACAATTCTCAGATGAAGATGAAGAAATTGAAACTATTTATAGTTTATAGCTCCAAGTCATTATTAATCAGAGAAATGCAAATTAAGACAACTTTGAGATACCACTACACACCTGTCAGATTGGCTAGAATGACAGGGAAAGATAATGTGGAATGTTGGAGGTGGTGGAAAAGTGGGACACTGATACATTGTTGGTGGAATTGTGAACAGATCCAACCACTCTGGAGAGCAATTTGGAACTAAGCTCAAAAAGTTATCAAACTGTGCACACCCTTTGATCCAGCAGTGTTGCTACTGGGCTTATACCCCAAAGAGATACTAAAGAAGGGAAAGGGACCTGTATGTGCCAAAATGTTTGTGGCAGCCCTCTTTGTAGTGGCCAGAAACTGGAAATTGAGTGGATGCCCATCAATTGAAGAATGGCTGAATAAATTTTGGCATATGAATATTATGGAATATTATTGTTCGGTAAGAAATGACCAGCAGGATGATTTCAGAAAGGCCTGGAGAGACATGAACTGATGCTGAGTAAAATGAACAAGGCCAGGAGATCATTATATACTTCAACAACAATACTATATGATGATCAATTCTGATGGACCTGGCCATCCTCAGCAATGAGATGAACCAACTCAGTTCCAATGGAGCAGTAATGAACTGAACCAGCTACGCCCAGCGAAAGAACTCTGGGGGATTATTATGAACCACTACATTGAACTCCCAGTCCCTATATTTTTGCCTGCCTGCATTTTGGATTTCTTCACAGGCTAATTGTACAATATTTCAGAGTCCAATTCTTTTTGTACAGTAAAATAATGGTTTGGTCATGTAAACTTATTTTGTATTTAATTTATACTTTAATATATTTAACATGTACTGGTCATCCTGCCATCTAGGGGAGGAGGTGGGGGTAAGGAGGGGAAAAATTGGAACAAAAGGTTTGGCAATTGTCAATGCTGTAAAATTACCCATGCATATAACTTGTAAATAAAAAAGCTATTTAAAAAATTAAAAACTATATAATAAAAAAAAATGAAAAAATAAAAATTCTATCACTTAGACTTTTCACCAATTCATAGGTTAGATTGGTCCCTACTTTATCTGCATTAATGACATCATTCTCAATGTTAATTTTTAAAGCATATGTTTTTGAGTATAAAATGATAAGAGGACATACTGAGATACAGAAATTGCCAAAGTAAATGAAAATTCAGTCATTCCATAGTATCTTCTAAATTAGTGGACTATAAACTCATTATAAATTGGAGGTGTGTTGGAACCAGCATGTAATTTCAGGACTATTAAAATTTCAGTGTGAGATTAGCAAATACTATAAATCAGAGCTTGTTTTATTATTCAGTTATGTCTTGACTTATACGTGAATTGGATTTAAGTGAAGTAGAGTTCTGTGTAATCATCAGCCTCACTTCGCCCTGCCAAAATTATCCAAGTCCAGAGGCAAGACACGTCAGAATAACTAGTGATGGGCCAGGATGTTGTGGATGACCTTGACATCTCGGATGTCTGAGGAAGCTCTCAGTGCTTGTCTACTTTTTTCAGATATGGGATGGACTAGATGCCTGATGTGATACTATCCCTCTCTGAAATTCTATTATGTTATGGTGTGTTATATTCATCAGAAAATATTAGGTAGCATTTAGAGTCAAAATAGTGGAATGAGAAATCAAAGGAAGCCATGATATGCATATTCCCTCAAAAAACAATAGAAAACTCCAAAGAAAAATTAGCTGCACACCGTTTCACACAAATAATATCAATTAAATTGGAAGAAAGTGAAAAGTATGAATGCAATAAAACAAAATACAACATAATTACTCAAATAACTAAAGTAACAGAAACTATGTTTTGTATGGGTGTATGTGTGTATATGTGTGTGTATGTATGTGTATATATACATATATATCTTAAAACATTATCTCTCCTGACCTCCAGTGTCACATCTCCATTTACCTATTAATCATCCCAAACTGGCCAGCCCATAGTCATCTTAAACTCAACATTTCCCAAACCAAACTCCCGATATTTTCCCCCAAAGCCTTCCTTTCTTTCTGATTTTTCTTTTACCAGCACACCATCCAATTTGCAACTGTCAAATTAATGTCATCCTCTTCTCTCTTCTGCCACTGCCACCAATCTAGTGTAGGCCTTCATCAACCATACTCCTGGACTATTGCAATGGTCTTTTGGTTGGTCTTCCTACCTCAAGTCTTTTTCCCCTTTGGTCCATACTCCATTTGTTTTTGGTTTTAATATTTGTTTTTTTTTTTAATTTATTGAACTAAATAAACACAAAATAAGAAAAAAACAGAATAAAAAAAGAAAGATTAAAAGGAAAATAAAACAAAACAAAACATTATCATATGTCCAGCAGAACATCAGTGATGATTCAAAATATATAACAATAAATTTCCATTTCAAGAAAGCATATATAATAATAAAATAAATTATATTCATGAGCTTCCCCTTTCTGTAAGTGTCTATAGCATCCCTGCCCCTCTCTGCCTCTGCATTCTGGGTGCTTCTTGCCCAGAGCTGTGTTCCTGCTGCCCAGCTGGGCCTGGCATTCCTAATCAGCCAAGGTTCCCTTGGTTTTCCGGGACTCAGACCTTTGACTCCACACATTGTCTCAGAGGGGAAAGTTTCTGTGGTTCCTGCTGAGGCTCCAGCCAAACCCAGCTCTCCCCAGGGCTGCCGGCTTGTGTTTCTCCTGAGTTAGCCCAGAGGTGTTTGTACTTCAAACAGATTAATCCCTGGTCTAGGGTCTTTCTTCAGCTCTTCTGGGGTTTACTAGGAAGACCCCTGTTCTGCT
The DNA here is from genome assembly GCF_016432865.1 of Antechinus flavipes. NCBI lineage: Eukaryota > Metazoa > Chordata > Mammalia > Dasyuromorphia > Dasyuridae > Antechinus > Antechinus flavipes. Next base: position 520,322,958 of record NC_067399.1, read on the forward strand.
CCAAGTCTTCTTGGTCTTTCACCAGTCTATGTTCTCCCTGAGGCACAAATTTATTCTATTTATGGGGGAAATCTGGAGAGCTTGGAATTTACCAACCTACTCCTCCATTTCCCCAGAATCCTCCCCCAAAATTAATATCCCTAGAGCACTGGTCTTACCATGCCTTTCGCACACATGCATAGACACACACACCCACAGAATTCTTTAAACTCTAGTTCTTTCCTATAACTTCTAGGACCCTAACTTTTGAAATTCTTCCTAACCTAGTTCTTTCCTCTCTTTCCAGGTTGATTAGCATGCCTCTCCTCTCCTTTCTCTGTGAGCAGTGACACTGCCTTCCTTGCTCTTCCTCCCCAAAGACACTCATTCACATATCTGGAATGTTTTTCCTCCTCATGTCCTCCTGGCTTCTGTGATTCTCTTTAAATCTCAGCTAAAGTCTCACCTTCTACAAGAGGCCTTTCTCAATTCTCCTCAGTTTCAGAATTTTCATTCTAAAATGATCTCAAATTTATCCTGTATATATTTTGTTTATACACAATTGTTTGTATGTTGGAGTTTTTTTGAAAACTGTTTTTTCCCTTTATATCTTCCCAGTGCTTAGCAGAGGGTAGGCACATAATAATCTCTTCATAAATGCTTGTTGACTAACTAGTGCCCACATAGGATCACTTAGAGTACTCTCTAACTATAAGTTAAGGAAGGACTCAAATTTATATATATATATATATATATATATATATATATATATATATATATATATATATATATATATATATATTGCTCCAGAGAACAGGAAAGGAATTGACTCCTCCCTTTCTAATTAGGAGTCTGGTCTCTGTCACTATTTTCATATCCCTGCAGAATTTTGAAGGCAATAGGCCACTTAAGAAATTTTAAAAATTTTAAAAGATACTTTAAAAATTAATGATGAAGTAATTAGGGAAGTGACTGATATGAAAACTGTGATAGAAAGAATAAAAGAATCAATAGAAATAAGTAGCAAGAGTACTACATTTTCTACTATAATAAAAAATGAAATTCTAGACAAAATAGACCAACTGAAAATACATGCACAGGAAATGACTGAAGGATTGAAAAAACCTAGAAATATTATAGACCTAAGTGACAGACTCAAAAGATAGAAGAGAAATTTTTAAAAATAAGAAAAATCAAAGAACTATATTTCAGGAAATTGTTCAAGAAAACCTTCCAGAAACAAGGTATAGGATACAAATGGAAATACGCCCCAGGACCTTGGATAAAGAAACCAAGCAAGCAAAATTCAACTTTCTTATAGTTAAACTCCAACATTATTATAATAAGGAAAAAGTCCTTCATGCTATCCCAAAGGCAAAAGTAGATTTACTAAGGAATATCAAACAGAAAGAGCATTGAGGAAAACAAAGAATCTTTCAGTGCCCCATAAAACTCTCCAAGACTATCTTACAAAATAGGTATCACTCTGCATGTATAGAGGTTTGGGAATTCCTTATAGCAATGAAATCACTACACTAATTCAAGGAATTTTCAATTCATATTTATGGATTTAGAAAATTCTTTCTTGGCAACAACCCAGTAACTTAGATTGTTCAAATATTTCTGTCACCATTTTAAAGAAAACTTAGATTTAAAAAAATTATATCATTTGGAACAGTCACATCACTAGCAAATTTAAAATTAAAACTAAAATTTGGGTCTTACTGCAAAAGTCTTTCCACTTAAACATGTAATGATAATTAACAATCAAATTTAACAATCTAATTAATTAACAATTAAAGTTGAGTTAGGGAGGAAAATACTCAATTGGACTTGGGTTATTTATCTGGGTTTAAAGTGTTATTCTTTTAAACATTATAATAATATCAGTAATTAGTCTACCTTAATGATTTGCTATTTTAATGTACAGATTTTTACAGAATTAAGATTACTGGGCTTGAAGTCACACAAAATTTTTTCTCTGTTATCTGTGTATATGACAAGGGTAGGTATTTGAATTATAAATCTTGACTCAAGGTACTTGATGGCAGTTTACACACAAGGTCACATAATAGGTTTCAGAATAAACATAATTGGCATAATTCTTAGCATAGATAGCAATAAAAGTATAAGAAATGAAATCATATGTCTCATGATTCAAGAGTCTATTCAAAAAGCTATCGTTTAAAGATATTTTTCCCAATGAGGGTCAAAAGGTTCTAAGTGGCTAATGTTTTAGAGAAGATAAAAACAGAACGGAGAATGAATTGAATTATCAGGAACTAAAATTTAAAAAAAAATACCTCACAATGAATCATCCTTTAGTTTGTTGATGTGGTGAGAGCAGGTGGGTACTCAGAAGTCATTTGCTCAAGTGGAGAGAAGACTGGAATGTGATAGAAGGAAGTTAGAGACATGCTTCAGCCCAAGTTGGTTTTCAGAAGAGGAGAAAACAGTGTCTTCAGTCCCTCGGCCTGCCTGCCTAGGGGAAAAACAAAGGAGGAAAGGAACTAAAGGAAGGGGAATTATTTGTAGTGAGCCTCCTCTTTAAAGGGAGACTATCAAAACAACTACCCATGAAGTGGAGAGTAATAAGGAGCGCTGTATTGGGCTTTATTCAGAGGAGTTGGTACCTCAGGAGTCCTTCTTTGAGCAAGGTTAATGCTTCCCAGGAATGCAGCCCACCCTGGTAGAGGGAATGTATGAGCCCCTTGAGACATGAAGGAACCCTGGGGAGACAGAGGAACATGATTTATAAACCATCATATACTGTCATTTGGATAGGCAAGGAAAGTATTTAAGGCCTCTAAGTAACTTGGGAAGAGACCCATCACACCATATTGTCTGCTTTGTGAACTGAGATCTCAAGGACTAAAACTCATTAGGAAAAGGCCCTTCAAAAAACAAACGAAAGAGAAAGAAAGCAGGAATGGTCATAATTTGCAGTTGTGCAAACAGATTAATAAGGATGAAGGAGAGAGCAGATTTTGTTTCCTAGAAGTCCTACCTTAAATGACCTACATACAGAAAAGAATCTATAAGCACATAAAATAAGAATAGAAAACTAGATTTTAGAATGGACTAAAAAAGGAAAAGAAATATGGGAGGTTAGAATTAATGAACATTTCTTGGAAAAGGGTGATACAAATGAATGTCACTTAAGAGGATAGAATTTAAGGGAATAGGAGAGGAAAGATTCTGAATCTTTCATGTGTACTGAGTAAAGTTTTTTTTTAAACAAAATAAATAAAGGAGATAAGAGAGAATAAGAATTTAAGTAAACTCAAGGAATTTAAACTAGAGTAAGGGAAAGAAAATAGAGCCTGTAGCAAGGTGATAGGTGTCAAATTAGTGCAAAGAAAACTAAGTCCGGAGGCCCAGTATTGATTTAAAAGAGAAACGGGGAAAATCAGTACAAGAGAATTAAATGGAAGGAAGCATAAACCTAACAATTGTGGCCTAAAAAGTTAAAGGAAATGCACAATGTCTGTAAACATAAAACCAATCACCGGAAGATAAGCAATCATAGCAATTAGCATTTATACAGAGCTTTAAAGTTTGCAAATCACATTATAAATATTATTTCATTTTGTCCTAACAACAATTCTAGGAAATAGGTTCCATTATCATCATCGTCCCTGTTTTACAGATGAGAAAACTGAAGGAAACTAGTAAGTATCTAAGGCCACATTGGAATTCAGGTCTTCCTGACTGCTGGCAGAGTACTTCATCCACTACACCACCCACCTGACTCTAAAACAGAATAACCCATGAATGTATATGTAGGAGTTGGGAAGGAACCTTGGTCCAAATAGATTAAGTTTAATCAAATGTTCAAAGAGAAATTAATACTGATGTTACAAAAATATTTCAATAATTTAAAAAGGAAATACTCTAACTTCTTTTATGAACAAAGTCCTAAGTCCCAAACCAAAGAGGAATAAATCACTTTTTAAAAAAGGAAATTTATGTTAACAGATGAATGAAATGAAGGATCATAACTCTTGTCCCCCCACCCCAGAAACTCTACTCTTAATGATCTACATAGAGAAACTAAAAAAAGACCATATAAGTATATAGCTCCTGAATAAGAGATTCAATTACACTGTGAAATATGAATGGAAAGGAAAAAAAAAGAAAAGTAAATTCACACTTCCTGCAAAAATAATACAACGAATAAGTGTTTTTTAAGTTAAGAGAATGAAACTCAACTCTTGAATACATATTGAGCTGTAAAATAAAATTTTATCAAAGATACTCTAGCTATAGTTTTTTTTTTCCTTAACAACTATGATCAAGTTGTACAGATGGTGCAACATTAGGAAAACAATTAACATAATCATATGAACAATAAAAAATGGTTATACCAATAGAAGCAAAAAAGTCTTTGATAAAATTCAGCACTCATTTATGGTAACAATCCAAAAAAGCATAAGAATGGAAAATATACTCAAAAGCATATATGTATGTATATGTATGCATATATATGTGATATAAATTTAAGTATATACCTAAAAAATATCATGTGTGTTTATACACATCTACTTGTATGTACATATATGCACATACATGCATGTACGTGTACATTGCACATGTTTGATGTATGTGTACATGCATGCATAGCCAAAAATAATAGTATCTGCAACTGAAAAGTGCCCTGGACAATTTTCTAATAAGTACAAGGGTTAAACAAAGTTGTCTCTTTTCTCCACCATTATTTGATGTATTTCTTAAGGGCAATGGCAATGTTGAGGCAAAAGAGAAACTTAAAGGTCCGAACCCTTTTGGATCACTGCCTTTTTTTTGGTGGAAAGGCACGTGCAACTCAATGAAACTATGAACTATGCTGTGCAGGGTTACCCAAGACGTACAGAACATAGTAGAGAGTTCTAATAAAAGGTGATCCATGGGAGAAGGAAATGGCAAACCACTCTAGTATCTTTGCCAAAAAAAACCCCCAGGAACAGTGGGCTTGATGTGCTATGGTTCATGGATCACAAAGAGCTGGAAATGACTGAATGACTGAGCAACAACAAAAGGCCTGAATAGTGGTAAAGAAAAGAAGAAAAGTATTTCTTTTTATAAATAATATGGCTTCCTTTTAAAACACAGAATTAGTTAAGAAACTAATTGAAGCGATTAATAGCTTTAGTAGAATAACAAGATAAAATTTTTAAATCCTTACCAGTGATTTCATCTGGTAAGTAAATTTCCGTGGCCTATACAGATAAAGAATTTTTCTGCATTTCATAGAGAAAATCATTTGGGGCACTGAAAAATAAATACCTAGTCCAGAGTTCCATTGCCAAAGACAAGAATTATACTTAGATCTCACTGATTCAGAGACCAATTTTCTTTATCCATTTCCTCATATATTCTCACTAATCAAACTTTTGTCCAATCTAATCCAACAAGCATTTATCATACACTTAGTTACACTCTAATGAGTTTGAATGATGGCTACTTTGAAGAGATTATATTTTTTAAATTTGTACTACATAGTTCCATTCCACTAAAACCAGTTATCATATTTGAATAATGATAACTTTAAATGGTGTGAATTCAAACAATTATCTAATTTCATGAGACTCATTTTTACACTAATCAGAACCTGATGATATCTACTGTGTGTAAGGTTCTAGTCATAATAGAAAAAAAAAAAAAAACTATCCCTACTTTCAAGGATCTTACTTTCTATTCAGGGACGTGAAATAGAGGTGAGGGAATACTACCTGTAAAGAAAAAAGTACATATGTGATAATTTTTGAGGTGGGGGTAAGACCACAAAGGATGACAGAGTCTTCTGTAGGAGATAAATGAATAAAAATTCATTTATTAAGTACCATGCGTGTGCCACACACTGTGCTAAGTCCCAGGAATCCAAATAGAAAAAGGAAGAGAGTCCCTGAGCTGAAGGAGCTCACACTCTTTTTTGGGGGAAACAACACATAAAAGTTCAGCTTCAAGAGTGATGGAAAGACCAGGAAATCTAAGGGTGGAGGGATAGGGAAAAAAAGTCTCCAAGTATCGCTAGTTCTATCAGTAGATCAGATGACAATTCCTACAGAGGGGACTACAGAGTATCGGGAAGGAAGATGGTAAGGAAAAGCCCGAGAGACCATAGTAATATAGATGCTAAGTTCTGTGATCCTCAATAACACTAGAAGACACAGAAAGATGGATTTCTATATCATGTAAGTCTTGATGCATTCAAGGTGACCAAGGGAGAGGAGAACATGAATATATGGGTGATGATTTGAGATAGGAAGAGAGAGCACTAAAGATAAGGGCTTGGGTCTTTACACACATACACACACACACACACACACACACACACACACACCCCACATGCTAAGAAGAAGAATAGAAATCATACTAGCTATGGAGGGACAACCTGTTTAACTGAAAGGTGGAACTAAGTTTGGGTGTTGCAAAGAGACCAGTTTGGCTAGAACATAGAGTTAGTGAAGGGAAGGAATGGGAAATAAATAATGAAATTAGATCAGAATCAGGAATTTGTAAATCAAACCGGAGTTTGTATTTGATCCTATGGGCAAAAGGGAGCCACTGGAGATTATTCCTTCAGTTCAGGTTTGTGCTTTAGAAAGATTATTTTGTCAACCGTGTGGAGAATGAATTGTTAAATGTAGGGACCGGAAGCAGAATATCCAATTAGAACTCCATTGCAATAGTCCAAGATATTCTTCTACAAGGAGTGGGTTGAACAATTGGGTTGAACCCAATAATTGGGTAAACCACAATATTTGAATGGATCAGTTGAATTGAGTAGTGCCATGGGGCTCAGGAAAACTATAATAATTTAACTCCTTAGGAGTCTATTGAAGTAGTCCAGCCAACAATCACTGACTAGTCTGATACCTAATCTTGAATCAATTCAAGTCAAATTTAAACTCTAAAGACAGATATGAGCCAGGAGATAGAACCTTCATGACAGAATTCATAAAGGAAAAGACAAAGCTTTTCACCTTTTCATAGCATGGTTTTTGTCCCTCTACTAATTCACTAGTTTTTAGGATCACATCCATGATCCTCTTCTCTTTGCAAAAGACAGGCTGGCACTCTATTTCTCTTAGTCAAAGTCTGGATCCCATAGAATTTTTGACATGGTGTTGCTAGACAGGCAAATCTCAAGTCTGGCAATAACCAGGAAAGCTGGATTCTGAATCCATACCGCTTCAAGAGGGCTAAAGCACTAAGACTCAAATTCTTACATCTTTGACCAACTTCAATGAATTGCAATAAATAATCTCAGTTCTGGTGAATTGATAAAGAAACATCTCTTTTCAGTAGAAGGCGGCAGATTTGGAATATATTATACACTGTAGATGTAGAATGTGATATATACTGTCAAATCTAGTCACTATCAGTTGGCTTTAATTACATTTTTTCTTTGTTACAAGGAGGGATTCAAGATTAGGGTTAATATTTTAAAAACTGATTGCAATATAAATAGAAAAGGCAATAATGCAATTTTGCTTACCCTCTTAGAAAGGGAAAGAGGAAGAGTGGGAGGGATAAAATTTGGAACTTAATGTTTTTTTTTAAGTTTTAATACATTATTGGTGGGAACAAAATATTATACAAATAAAAAAGAAAAGGGGAATATGTCCCAAGACATCATAATCTTTTTCATTATAAGCACATTATGAGAAAAATAGCATCTTCTTATATATCAAAATCTATGAAACAATGGCAAATAAAGAAATGTTATAGTTTGGAAGGGTGGTGCTACTTGGACCTCAGCAGGGTTGTAGTTACAAGTCACTGAGCGCAGGGCACATATGTTGGAAAAGCCAAGGAACTCCTATTCGCTGTTATCAATTCATCTAAATAGGGAAGTCACAGGATTTAGATGTCATTTATTCCAATCCCATCATTGCAGATAAAATTATTAATTCAGAAAAGTCAGTCACAGAGATAAACAAATGTCAGTGTTGAGTTTTGAACTCAAAACCTCTGACTTTAGAAACTCTGTGTTCAATACTACAATACACTAACCCATCCACATGCACTAAAAAGACTTCTCTGAACAAATCACTTAATCTCAATGAAACTCAATTTCTTTATATGAAAAATGGGGGCAGTTATAACTCAGTTTATATGAAAAAATGAACATAAATGGCTTGTGAACTTTTAAGCACTGTAAATATGAGGGAGAGATGATGTAGTAAAAAAGAAAGGGCTCTGGAATTCAAATTCCATCTCTGAAACATTAACTGTGTTGACCATGTTGATCATGGGCAAGTTATTTAAACTTAAAACTTAGTGAGTTGTATTAGCCTTTAAATGAAGAAGTTGGATTAAACAGCTTCTGAAGTCCCTTCATAAGGCAACTAAGTGGTGCAGTGCATAGAGAACAGAATCTGAAGCCAGGAAGACTCTTTTTTTCCTGAGTTCAAATCTGGCCTCAGACACTTAACTGTGAACATAAGCCACTTAACCCTGTTTGCCTCAGTTTCCTAATCTGTAAAATGATCTGGAGAAGGAAATGGAAAACCAATCTTGTATCTTTGCCAAGAAAGCTCCAAATAGGGTCACGAATTGAAAAATTAGTGAACAATATATTATCATTATTCTCTGATGAAGCTAGTCAAGAGAATTGAAGGTGTCTCTTTAGCGTCTGCAGGTTTGGGAAGTTCTATGCTGCCTTCGGCAAGCCTTCACCAATGGCTCTGATCCAATTTTTGAGAGTCTTACTAAGGATGTGTTTGTTTTCTGGTTTTAGTTTTGGTTTTGGTTTTAGTCTTGGAGTTGAAGAATCATGGAGATTTCAAAATATCATTCTCATGTCCATTAATCAGGGAAAAGGGGAATAGGAAGAAGATGACAATAATGGACAAGAACTCTTCTTACGGTTCCCATGCCTTGAGTCTCCTAGCATGTGGTCCTCAATCCTACAATGGAGAGCACACAACTGAGGCCCCCTAGAGGTTTCCTCCATAATTCAGCAATGGCAGAACCCATTTGGGGAAGAATTATTTTACTTACTTCCTGTTTATATATTTTTTTCTCCCAGGGATAACAGAGATTGAATGTTCCAACCTAAGATACTTTCTCAGATGTCTAGTAGAACAGTGAAAGCTTTACTCAGCTACTTTCCACAATCCCTTTTTCATAATCCCTTTTTGTTGTTAATTAGTCCTGCCAGACTCGTTGGGAGCCAGTTTGGGATTTTCTTGGCGCTTGGCACTGGAGTAGTCTGCCATTTCCTTCTCCAGCTTGCTTTTCAGATAAGGAAATTGAGGCAAACAAGGTTAAGTGGCTTGCCCAGACTCACCCAACTAGTAAGTATCTGGGGTCATATTTGAACTCAAATCCTCTTGACTGTAGGATGGGTATTCTATCCACTGAACCACTGAGCTGTCTTTTCACAATACCTTTCTGTTGCTCAAAATGCAAAAATTTGTGAAAATATGGGTAATATGTATGAAACAAACAATTCTTAGGGGGGAAATTTAGCTTTTTTTTTTAAGTAATTTTTCAAACAATCTAAGAGCTTTAAAAGCCTTTGAAACTGGTTCGCAACAGTGGGAAATATGAAAAGTAAAATTTTTCTCCCTTTCTTAGCCCCCATTTAGACTTGGGTTTGATATTGCCCCATGAATCTATACTTATTCAAGTTTCTTAGAGAAAGAACTATTTGGTACACTTACCACAAGAGTTTGAAACATTCTGTGGAGCTGGTAAAGAAGAAATAAACAGGTACCCAAGTCCTATGTGCATTGTGAATTGAACACTGGATTTGGAGTCAGGAAAACCCTGAGTTCAAATCTTGCCTCATTGTTTTACAAGCTGTGTGACTTTGGGCTAGTCATTGAACTTCTTATAGACTTAATTTCTCCATCTATAAAACAGAAATAATATTAGCACCTATTGTACAGAGTTGTTATGTCTACTTAGATAAGCTGTAAAGAACTTTGTAAATCTTGATTATCATCATCATTATATTATTATTATTATTACCCACTATGCAGCAAATTCTAGGCCTCAGGATCCTTGAGTCTCAAATCTTGTCCCATTAGCCAGGAAGGACTATACCTATTAAGATTGAAGCATTTGCCAGAATACATCATTCACCCTTCTTAAAAACTCATGAAAAGAAATGGTATAAGAGCAGCAGCATCTGTAAAGCAATAAGGACTTGATCTCAAAGTAGTCCCTCAATCCTGAGTGGTATATCACTGTACCAAAACCAAATTAAGACTATATCTGAAGATACAAATTCCCTACATTATTATCTTCCCTCCTTTGTTCCTGAACATCTTATGATCCATATAATTCCTTTTCCTCTATCATTTTCTTCTCTTCCTTGTTCCTGATAGTGCATGCATAAATCACTGTTTTCAAAATAAATGAGGAAAAATGAGTTTTGTGTTTCTAATCACCCATCTTATTTTTTTTTTCCTGGCAGAGTTATTAGACTAGGAGATTGTACCAAAAAAAAAAAAGAAAGAAAGAAAGAAAAGAAAAGAAAAAAAAGATATTTATGTGTGTACACATAAATGAAGCATAAAAACTGACCACAGAGGAAACTAACTCAGGATAGCCTATTTTACATAACTGTCAATCTAGATATGAGGAATATAGATGCTCATTGCAAAAAAATACATGTGTATGCATAAATATATAAGAACCAGCTGTGGCTTCATGATAGGATACAAGCATTGGAACAAATACACTGTCCATCATTCCAATCAAAGATTCACTGATCACTTCTTTACAAGGCATGGAAGCCAATAAATACATGACTTAACTCAATTCTCCTGACACAATCTCTGCCTGAGATAGTCTACGGCATGCTATATGGACCATCACAATTTCATGAAGCATACTGAGCAGCTAATTTATTCGTGTCAGCACTTAATCACTTTGTTTAACTCTTACTGGTATCTAGATGGATTTATACATTAGGCTTGTTCTTTTACAAATTTAATTTTCTTTTTTCATTGTGAACTTGTTCATCAATAAACACAAATATTTTAATATACAAAGAACATGAAAGAGGTCAGTATGAGAAATTATATACTTGTTATGTACAGTTTGCTGAAGTATATGTGTTACATGTATATACATAATACACATGTAACATATATGTATTCTATTTATATATAACACATATAAATTTGACAAGACAGTAATAAAAAGATTCTATATCATCTTCTGCATTTTATTTTCTTCTCAAATAAAATAATTATTTGCAAAAAGTGCTTAGCATACTACCTGGCACATATTAGGTGCTGTATAAATACTTATTCCTTTTATGTCCTTCTCTCCTACCCCCCCCCTCATTAAAAATATTTTATTAATGCTTATTTTTATATTATCACTACTCACTAATCCTTCAGTCTCTCCTTTCCTCCTTACCCCTTAACAAAAAGTCCAGTGTAACAGTGGCTACTCTGGCCCCCATTGCCCAAAGACAAGATGTGTTGCAATTCATCTCTTCTCCAGGGTTCTCTGTTACCCGTAAGGCATGAAGGAGAGCATATCTTGTCTCTGACTTTGATTCAAGTCCTCATGGATTATGTTTTCTTAATTTCAGGGGATTCTTCCCTTCATGAGTTCAAATCTGGTCTCAGATACTTCCAAGCTATATGATCCTGCCCAAGGCACTTAACCCTGCTTGTCTCAGTTTCCTTATTTGGAAAATGATCTAGAGAAAGAAATGTAAAATCACTCCAGTATTTTTGCCAAGAAAATCCCAAATGCGTCACAAACAGTCAGATACAAGTGAAATGGAAGAGCAAGAACAAACATACAAACATTCCCCCTCAACACTTGGGGGAATATAATCCCCCCCCCAAAACTCTCTGATTGCATGGAGAGGGGAGAGAGATTAGGTTTATAGTTTAACCCAGTTCTGCTATAGATACATCCCACCAAATTCTAAGTATCAAGTCTTCCTGGGCTCATAACCCATCATCTTGGTTTCTTAGGGATTCCCTCCTAGACTAGCTGCAATATCCAGCCTGGAGTCATTGATCTCCCAGGTCCTGGTACTTCACCCCCTGTTCTTAGAACTAAAAAGGACAAATGAAAAAGATCCAAATTCCGAGCTCATTTCTTGGAGTCATAAGGCCTCAGAGCAAGGGGAAAGTGACCCCTCCCCCCACCTAATTTCTTGGAGAATATGCAGATGAATAAAATCTTTCTCTGGGATGTGCTGAAGCCAGTTGGAATGGGCTCTCCAGAACCTCCTGTTAAATTTTCAGTATGAGCCTTTATACCTAGGAAATCAACAAATGCTATAAATCAGGGCTTGATTTATTGTTTTATCGATTGTTTAGACTTTAAAAGATGACAGAAAAAATAATGAATATTAAATTTAAAAGTATATCCTATACTTTTTTTTTTTCTCCTCAGAGAAACCAGCTGTTAAACATTTACCAGCATACCATTCCCTTCACCCCCTGGAAGTCACTGAAAAGAAGGAGATTCTACCTCAGAGGTAGATTTAAAGACATCTAGTTTCCACTTAGTAGCCAATGGTAAGAAGCTGCTTCCACTCAAGTGGTAAGGGGGGCACAGACTGTCTTGGGCAGGCAAAGCTCCATTATACCAGCAAAACAAGACTGACCATGACTGAGAATTCATATATCATCAATGCATCGCAAGTCTACCACCATACAGAAGTAGCATATTGCATTAAATAGTTATTTAATAGTAATTCACAGTTTTATTATGTATAGTTTCTTCTCTTAAGTAGTATGCCATTTGGAATATACATCAACATCTTTGCAGAACTTAAATTTTAAAATAAATTTTCAATAATTGTTTTTTATTCTATAATATCTAGAATTCCTCCTTTATTTCTCCCCATTCCTACTCTCAGAGAGCTATCCCCTGTAATGACCGTGTATTTAAAATCAGCCGGAGTCAGGAATTCAGGTTAAGGGGAAAATCTTCAATATTTATTGAAGTGAAGAGGTGAATAAAGATTGCAATAGCAAATATAGGCAATTGTGACAGGAAGCCAGCTAAGAGAGAGAGAGAGACGAGCCGAGCCAACCGTGGCAATGGCAATCCCAAAAAGTCTCTCCTCCCCTTCCCTTTCCACTCTCCTGCCTCCACCCACCAAAATCGTCATTTCCTATACAACACATCAGGACTTGCACAAAGAGTGGGTGGGGGCCATTCTTTCTCCAAGCTTATATATTAATAAAGTATGGTCCAATTACTATTTAGCCTCATGTGCTTGGGACCTCAGTACATCAACTCAAGCCTCAGCCCATTACAATCCCCTATAACACAGAAATCTTTTTTAAAAAATAAAAAGACCACAAAAAAATCTGTAAAATTGATTTTTTAAAAAACTCTTGCTATAGGCAATATTCTACACCTATGCCCCAACTTACCCAAAAGAGCCAGAGGAGATTATTTTCTCACATTTCTTCTTTGGGAGCAAGTCTGTTCTTATAATTTCAAAGCATTTTGTTTCAATTGATTTATGATTATCGTTCTTTCCATTTATATCGTAGTAGTTCAGTACACTGAATTTAATGCTGCCCTCAGTTTGGATTTTGTTTTTTTTCCAACTCTCTAAAGAAGATGTTCCTTTCCAGGTGGAGCTCATTACCTCTAATCTCATCACTGTGCTGCTAATTGAAACTTTTGTTGGGACCCTGAACGGGGAGAGAAACTGTTCCCTTTAGATTATCACTCTGAAACTATGTTCCCTGTTGATCTGTGATCCCTTTTGGAGTCTCAGCCCCTCCTGGGGAAAGTATATCCCTCCAGATAAGTTATCAAAGGCCAGAGCCTTTGATTCAATTAGAAATCCTGGCCAGAAAGTGCCTCTTTTCAAGTGCTGTTAATTCCAGTAGGAAATTTGGGCTAGATACTGATAAGCATGAAGGTCTGGGAACTTGGCTTCCTGAAGCTTCAAGACTCCTTTTAAAGAGCAGTTTCTGGACTCACTCTTTGCAGAGGTCCAAGCAGTTTGCTAGGACCTCCTGCCTGCTGAGAAGGCATTCTCTTCTCAGTGTAGACTCCATTTGCCTAACAAGACCACACCCCCTTTACCTCTATCAGGATTTCTCTGCTAGGAGATTTCTTTGTTGGGAACTTTTATCTCCCTCTCTGTCGGGACCTTGCCATGAAGGCCAACTCCTCAGTGCCAACAAACTTCTTTTTGCCCATCTAACTTTTCGGGTTCGCAAAAAATGACACTCTCCAGTGTTTTTCCTTTCCCCCTCCTTTCCATCCTCCCTTTCTGTTTGTGTGTTCTCTCCCATTGTAATTGAGGACAGAGACTATCTTTTTATTAATTGTATTCTCAGTACCTAGCACAATGCCTGGCACAGTAAGCACTTAATATTCATTGGAATGAATTTATATATAATATATAAATATAAATATGTGTGTATGGATGTATGTATATATTGTTTTTCTGTATCCAGCTCTTTCATTTTGGATCAGTTCATAAAAGTTTTCTCATGCTTCTCTGTATCCATCACAAAATTGTTTTTTTATGAAACAGTAATATTCCCTTAGTTCATCTATTTTGTTTCTAGTTTTAGCCAAAGTTATTTTAAAATATGTCTCTACTATATCATTTCTTTTTATATAATTGTCTTGTAATTGGGGCAAATCCTAGAATAAAACCTTCTCCCAGGGAGATTAACTTTCTGATGCCATATACTATGCATGACATTCACAGAGTTAATTGAATAACTTTAAAGTTACAATTGTATTATCTAATTGCATCCTAAATAAGAGTTGCAAGCATGGAAAAGTGGAAATAGTACTTGATGGTGCGATAGGACCTGGCATCAGGGGACTGTCAGGATTTTATGGTTAGCATATTGTATCAAAAATTATTTAAAATATATGAAATGCAGTGAATGAAAGCTAAATCTGTAATCCAAAGAGCCGAGTTGGAATCCATACTACCTATGTATGAATACTTACTACTCACGTATACTACTTAAGTATGCTTACTACTTAAACACTGAATTTTAGGTTTTTTATTTGCCAAATGAGTGTTGGTCATTTTTCAGTCATGTCTGACTCTCCAGCGTTTTCTTGACAAAGGTACAGGAATGGCTTTGCCATTTCCTTCTTCAGCTCATAAACTGCGACAAACAGGGTTAAGGGACTTGGCCAGAGTCACACAATTAGGCAGTGTCTGAGAGCCCCACATTGGAACTCAGAAGTCTACCAGACTCCAGGCTCAGCTCTCTGTGCACCAGGGCTCCGCCTAACAGTCCCCTACAACCTCCAAGGCAGATTCTTCCTACACCCTTCCTCCGCTTCCACTGGTTTTCTTCTTGATCCTCTTCCAGAACAAAGGACAAACAACATCCGTTGCCGTCTATATTTGCTGACTGATTTTCTCTCCCATGTTTACATCACTCTTTCTTTGCCACAGCTGAGTTAGGTAGATACCTGAAAAATAGCTTGCTCAGCTGACTCCACTATTTCCATTGCCTTTTCACTCTGGACTCCTGCAGCTGGTCCTGCTGTACCTCCTTCACACGTGGTTCCCGTCCTTTATCATCTTAACATATGTTTTTTATTAATACTTTGTTTTGATATGAAGACGCACAGAGCAACCAGCATGCAGAGAACCCCCTAAAAGGGACATTCCCTGAAAACAATTAAACGAAACTAACCAAAAGAGATATTGGTACTTATAGCACATGCCATGTTCAATAGATCAACCAACATTTATGAACTTCCACTTTGTGTCAGGCATTGTGACAGTGGATGAAGAACCAGTCTCTAAGTTAGGAAAACAAGTTTAAATCCCACCTGTGCCGCACAGAGACCCCGAGACTCTGGGCAAATGGCTTCTCTCCAAATAGCTAAGACCAAGTTAGAGAATAGGTGCCAATCAGAACTGGAGGAGAAAGTCATTCACAGAGAGCTCCCTTCATGGATGAAATCACACATGGAGCAAGCACTGGGCTAAATGTCAGAGATACAGATACAAGAGAGAGATTGACAGGAAGGATGATGGTTTGAACTGTGATAACGTGGTACCCATGTTGTCCATCGTATTTGGCCTGAGTTTTGTTGCTTTTTACTATCGTCTTTCTTAGAGTGGGGAGTGAAGTTGGGGGATGGGAAGTGGTAGGCGGGGTAGGGAAGCAATGTAGAAGATTTTTGGCTGAACAGTAACAAGCTAATCCCTCTCTCTGACCCACACCCACTGAGCCAGTCTTTCCCAGTTCCTCCCTTCAGGCATCCCCATGGGTGTGATTTTTTTTCTGTTAGGGTTGGGGCTTGCTTTGGAAGAAAACAATTGAGAGGAGTTACTCAAAGCCTCTGCTCCCATCCAAGACAAGTGACTCTTGCTCTCTACTTAACGAAGTCTTTCTCTAGAATGGTACTGACATAGTATATGTCTAGGATTTTTTGTTTGTTTATTTGGTTGGTTGGTTTTGACTTGAAATAAATCTTTTTCCTACTTTTGGGAAATGATAATAACAGGTAATAATAATAACCTAGTTAGTCTCAGACCCTCAGCTAGTTTCAAAATGCCTAGCAAAGAAAAAGAGAATCTCTTATTGTCTGTAGCTAACCATTGTTCCCTCTCACAGCTGCCTTTGAGCAAATTAAATACACACAAAGAAATAATGCATTGGATTTCCCACAGTTTTCATTTAATCCTAGGTTTTAGGATAAGGTGGACAGAAATACAAAATTCTTATAGTTCACAAAGAAACAGGAGTAAGCTTTGGAAGGGGCACCTGCTCTCCCAGGAGGAAGAGAGGAGAGAGGAGACAGGTATGGGAAGTATTAACATCTTTTTCTGAAAACAAAGATGGCAATATTGGTATTTAGGTCTCCCTAGCTTCTCTTAGTATCTTTGTCACAAAGTTGAAACTACTTGGTTTAGAGGCTGCATCTTCACTGCTTGTATGGTTGGTCCTGGAAGCGCAATGTAGAAGCCTCCTCCAACTCTCCCCCCATACTCTATTCCCCTTTCTCCACCCACTGATGATCTCTTATTCATTGCAGTGACCCTGGGCCCGTGATCACTTTATTCACCATTCATGAGATTTTTCTTCTTCAGTCTCAGATGAAAAAGGGACTTTTTCCCCCCTAAGACTGTCCCAATCCCAGTGGATCTTGGATCAGAATATGTTGATGATTTATGTCCAGTCTTACAAGTGTGCATCTCAGGTATGCTTTAACTCCGTTAAAGGGGACTATATTTTCATTTGCATAGCTGTAGTCCTATCAAGAATTCGGTTTTATATAAAATAGAATCCTCTTTTCTATTCTTTGTATTTTGAAGGTTTGCAGATATGTGTTAAATTCATAATAGAAAGAAGCACTAAAATAACTTTAATATAGTTATGGTCATGATACATATATAATCTGTTGGATTGGGGCATCTCCCACAGAGTTGGACATGTACCTTGGCCTCTTGCTTAGGAACACAGACTTTGGATAATTGCTAAGGGGAATGTGTTCCTGGGATGACACAGAAACTCCTGATTGGTCCCTGGGGATAGGGTGTTAAGTGGAAGATAATTGGTGATGGATACTGAACTCTGGTGGAAAAATCTCCTTTCTTTGTGAACTATAAAAATTCTGGAAATGACTTAAGAATATACTAATAATAATTGTTTAACAATTGATTTTCTGGGGTGAAAAATTACTGGCAACACACTTTTAATGTTGCTAGCATTTTCTCCATTCCTTTCTTTTTTAAGTCTAGACATCAACAACACAATAAATCAAGTAATTTTGAAATATAAATGATGACAATGAAAATTTAGTAAGTGGTTTGAGTTGGCTTTAACACATCTTTGATAATAGCTCCACCCTTTCTCTTTTGGGCCCTTCTCCAGTATTGTCTCTTGCTTGCTACTTGAGAGGAAGATAATTTCATTCTTTATATTTGTATCGCCAAAATTTAGCATACTGCAGGAACATATAGGGTGCAAAATGAAGGCTTGCTGACTGATTATAGTTTAGGGGAGGAAAGAGTCAAAGTTTTCCCCCTCCTGGACAGCAGGAGGCAATTATTATTGCTTAGTATTATTTACTAATGGCTTCAATTGCTTAGATCTGTTTTGTGTGTGTGTGTGTGTGTGTGTGTGTGTGTGAATAACTGTATGTATAATTCCTAGGTTTGTCTTGGCAAGTGTTTTATATTGTCCCTCATAATTTTAAATGGAATTTTTCTCTCTTTTGTGCTTTGTTGGTAATATATAGAAATGCTAATGATTTATATGGGTTTATTTTATATTCTGCAACTTTGCTAAAGTTCTTAATTGTTTCAATGAATTTTTTAATTTATTCTCTATGATTCTATAAATAAATCATATCATCCACTACATAGAATTCCCAATCCCTCTATTTTTGTCCACCTGCAGTTTTGATTTCCTTCATAGGCTAATTGTATATTAGTTCAAAGTCCGACTCTTTTTATACAGCAAATTAACTGTTTGGACATATATACATATATTTTATTTAGCTTATACTTTAACATATTTAACATGTATTGGTCAACCTGCCTTCTGGGGGAAAGGTTGGGGGGAAGGAGGGGAAAAGTTGGAACAAAAGGATTTGCAACTGCCAATACTGAAAAATTACCTATGCATATATCTTGTAAATAAAAAGCTATAATAAAAAATTATATTATAGATAAGCAGGAGGGTCCCTGAAAAGGAATCTGCCAGTAGTCAGTGAAAGTTAACATTTGTGAAAAATGGTGTCTTCCTACTTGTGGACCACCATAGACTAACACACAACATTCAAGATATATAGTTTTTCCTTAATACTCAGTATATCTTTGAATTCTCCTGTTCAAAATACTTGTTTTCAAACTAAAAATAAATAAATCATATCTGTGAGAATGATCATTCACTATTCTAATTCCTTTAATTTAATTTTTTTATTTTGCAGCTAGCTTTTCTAGTACAATATTGAATAATAGTGGTAACAATAAACATTTTTGCTTCTATTGTATTCCTATTTCAGATAATGTTTACTTTTTTTTTAGATTTATTTTAGATTACTTATCATTTTAACAAAAACCATTCTTATTCTTTCTAGTATTTTAGTAAGGAATGAGTAATATATTGTCAAAAGCTTTTTCTGTAGTTACTGAGATAATTGATGGGGGAAACCCTGAAACTGTCTCTGACTTTGGGGGGGAACCCTGAAACTGTCCTGTCTGGAGTAAACGCTTGCAAACTCCTTAAAGAGGAGAAACTCCTTGAACTCTCCTGGGAGAGGCCCGCCCCAGGGAATCAAGAGAAAGTGGTTTCATTCTGTTATCTTGGTGGGACTAGTTAAGTCCAAGACCACTCCTACTTAGTCGGAGCTGGAGATCTAGATTTCTATATATATCTATTGAGTTGAAAATTGGCTTGACCACTCCCTGTAAGTTGTCCCATTCTACTGGAAATCCAGGCTTGGGAGCAGTAATCTCATTTAATTGAAACTTCTATTCGATTCAAAGCTCTCAGTCCCATTTCAACTCAAACTGTCCCCAGCCCCTGGCAAAGATAAAATGTTTCAAATTCAAATAAAAAGGGGCAATTTGGGGCACTTCCTTGCAAAGGCCAAAGCAGGAATGTGTCATGCCAAGGGACCTCTCTCTCCTTGCCATAGCTGCCTGCGAGAACCCTCTGCCTGCTGGGAGGACATTCTCTTCTCAGTGCCAGGCTCTCTTCATCTCTCTCACCTATTTCCTTCACAGAACCACACCCCTCTTTACTTTTCTGTTGGGATTTCTCTACTAGAACTTTACTTTGCTGTGACCTCCCACTTGGAGGCTACTGATTGCCAGGGCCATGCATACCAATCTTCCCAGGATGGACATGGAGATGAGCCGATGTTGAGGTGCCAAACAGCCTTTCTTTATTGGTAATCTCAGCAGGGGTTAGCAGGAAGCAAGAGCAGGTGTATGTATGTCTCTGTGTGTCTCTCTCTGCATCCCTGAATCTCTCTACCTCTCTGTCTCTCTCTACTTCTCTCCACATCCTTCTCTTTTTACCTATGACAAAGCTGGCCATTTCTATTTGCTCTCCTCTGGGATTACCCCATGCCTAGCCCCTTAGCTCTGTGTAGGTGGATCCGCAGAAGGGAGACACCTGGAATTAATGCTGCATCCTAAGAAAAGATCTAGCAAGAGGACCCAGCCCTCATCTTTTCAAGGAATCACCTGTAAGACACAGCCTCTTGCCTCAGAGGGCAAACCCTCTTTCTACCTTCTGGGCCCACCCCACCAACTAACATGGGATACATGGCAGTTCTCAAAAGGAAAGTCCCCAACATATCCCCCTTTCTGTTTATCCAGGACCACTCATAAAACCAGCTTTGATATTAAAAATATAAAAATATATTTGCATATGAAACATAGCCTAGAGTAAAAAAAAGTACAAAGATGCAATAAAGGGAAGTATGTTCGAGATTCATCTGTGGCAAAGGGACAAAGTTCTCATCTTCTATAACTTCTTCAGGCTGACAAGGGGCGTAGCTCTGACCCTATCCAATGGGGTCCGGACTGAAGAAGGGAGAGGAGTGATTTGTAGGCAGCAGCAGCAGCATCTGGTACTGAATATCAAGATCAAGTCTAAGGTGATTTCAGGTTGACCAGTGATTGGTAATTCTGGAATCCTCTGAAATCCAGTGGCCTTCTCCATCAAGACCTGCAAGACAAAAATATCCCGGCCCACTCCAAAGTACTAAGGTTAGACCTTGCCAACGTCCTTCCTCATCCTTTCAAAGGACCTTTTGAATGTTCTGATGCTTAAAGCCCTGTTTTACCCATATCTGCCTGTCTGGCTCTCTAACTTGCACAGTTGTGTCACCAGGCACAATCACCGGCAAAGTTATACCCTGCCCCATTATGCATTCCTGCCTGCCCATCTTTCAACAGGACTGTTGAACCTTCCTTTGGGGGGTATGACAATCCTCACTTGTAACCTTTCCTTCAGAGATTACTGACTGCCAGCAGGCCTAGTGGTTCTTGTTCAACAGAGCACCCAGACACAGGCGTTACTTGCAAGCTCAAGTTTGAGAGGCTGGAGCCAACATTCTCTTATCTTTTTATCATCTCCTCAAGGTTTGCGTCCTTATCCAAGGAGGACATGGCTTTCTGGCAACAAGCCTTAATGTTCTCTCTAGCTAATTCCTGGATAAGAAGACCAGCTGCTTCTCCTTTCTCTGCTAACCTCTCAACAGCCACCTGTAGGCGAACCACAAAACCAGGGAAAGGTTCATCTAGGCCCTGTTTGCAAAGTTTTTTTTTGCTAAGTCTGCAAACAGAGTCATCCATTGCAGAGGCTCCCCAGGTATAAGCAGACTTTAGCAATAGTCTTCTAATTATTTGGTGTTACTATACTGCTGGAGTCTAGGAGAGTAGCAACTCTTCAACATATGGAGATTCTACCTGTAAATGTTAACTGCCTCTTTCAATTCCTTGAATTTCTTCCACTCCAATGGTTTTTTCTGTTGTGCCACAGTTCTCTTTTAATGTCCTGACCCAGTTTCCCTTATTGTCCTATTCAGTTACTCTGCCTCTGGTTATAACCATTCCCTCTTAATGTTAGAATAAAGATCTTTATCCATTTTGGACATTATCAGGAGCCTCTGCAGTACCTCCCATTATGTCATCCTAGGTGCCTCCCCCCATTAGGTCATCCCTATCCAGGTACCTTCCCCATTATGCCATTGTTGTTGTTACCCTATAAAAGAATTTTGTATCTGACATTCACTGCTGGATTCTTGGAGACAATAGTCTTATTCAGCCCTGGGACCAAATCATGGATCCATTTGGTCCCAATAAATCTCTCTATTAAATTATTAAATTGTTCTCAAATCTCTATCTTGCTCAGTTTCTCCGGCATTACACTTTGGAGCTCCCTAGCAAGATATTAGAAAATGAGCAGGATTAGAGATAAGAGATTTTTCTGGTCTCTGCCTTGGGTCTCAGATGGCTGTGGATCTGAATTCTTAGCCTGGAGAGGCTGGAGCCCCTCTGGATTTTTTTTTCCAGCGCCTCTGGGAAAGAGAGCAGTTTCTAGCCACAACAGCCGGATGGTAGATAACCCCATTTCAGCCACAGGAGAGTAAGTCTGTCTGGGTGCCTTTTGAGGTTCCATCTGGTTAAGTCTTAAGATTTGTTCTGTCTATATAAGACCTATTCTGTTCTGTCTGTATGCTAGCATCTGGATTCCCAGAACTATGAAATGCTGACGGGCATAAATTCTGGGATTTTTCTGGACACAGGGGACCCTACCTGGGTATCTAAGATACATCTGTGTGCCAGTTGGCACAACTCTGGGCATTTCAGACTATAGATCTAGGTGTCTTTTTTTTTTAAGACATCATTTGTCTTTTTTTTTTTTTTTTAAAGGCTCCGTTTGGATTATGGGAAGAAAGATTGGAGCCAACAACTTCCCTCAGGGCTATTTCCAGATAACCCCTGGATTGTGTTAAATGTTTTGACTGCACAGTCTATGTGTGTTCTGTGTAATTTGTTTGTCTGTTTTGTTGATTTAAATGCTCTGTTAAGTTTAAGAACAATGATCAATTTTGGGAATTGGTTATTTCTTCTTCTTCTTTTTTTAAATAATTATAACTTTTTATTGATAGAATCCATGCCTGGATAATTTTTTACAACATTATCCCTTGCACTCACTTCTGTTCCAACTTTTCCCTTCCCTCCCACCAGATGGCAAGATGTTAAATATATCACAGTATATACTAGATATAATATATGTGTGCAGAACCGAACAGTTCTCTTGTTGCACAAGAAGAACTGTAATTCAGAAGGCAAAAATAACCTGGGAAGAAAAACCAAAATGCAAGCAAACAGTTTACATTCATTTCCCAGTGTCCTTTCTTTGGATGTAGCTACTTCTGTCCTTCATTGATCAATCGAAACTGAGTTAGATCTTCTCTTTGTCAAAGAAATCCACAGAATTGGTTATTTCAAAGTTGCAACTGTACTTAGAATAATTTTGAACTCCAGCTGGAGAATACATTTGATTAGGAATTTTAGGATGATTCTAAATTTGGGAAATAATTTTACTATTGCCTTTGCATGCCAGATTTGTTCTGAGTATTCTTTTGGGCAGTTTTAAAATTGTGGGAAATTTTGTTGTTGCCTATGAAGGCTAGATTTAGTATAAGATCTTGAAATTCTGTTAACGTGTCTGAAAGGGGTCATGTGCCTCTAATTAGGTAAACTATGTAGCAAAAAGGATCTGACTTTTCTGAAGGCTTCAACTCTGCCCAAATTGGAGCGTAGGAGAAGTCCATTGGGAATAATGGCCACATGGGGCCAGAGAGAGAGAAAGAAAAACTATGCTGTTTCATTATTTGAAATATAAGAAAAGCATTTTTATATTATTGGAAATTTAAAGCTGTATTTATAGTTTGGTTCAGAGTTTGTTACTTATATTATAACATTGTAAGTTATGCTTTAAATCTCACTGATTTCTGCTACTTTAAAGGTTGGGTAGGGTAGGGATCTTTTGTCTTCAAAGGTGAAGATTTGAATTCACCCGCCACTGCTCTCTGCTACTTCAGCTATGGAACACCTACTTAGTCTGGACTGCAGTTCAGTTTGCTTTCCCTCTCCCCAGCCTCTTTGGAGGTGGAGTGGGGGAAGGGCAGCCATGTGGAATCCTCTCCTCCCCCTTCCCTCTAAACTGTTCCAGATGGTTTTTTATCAAGTTGTAGCTACCTGGTTCTTGGCTAAAAGTAGCAAACTGATTTGTATAAATATAAGGTTATGGTAAATATCTGTTTGGGATTTATCGGAAACTTTGGTTACTGGGATTTGTTATTGGAGGTAAAATTTCTTGGGCTTATAATTAATGTCCCTGCATTGTTTCCTCCTGTAACTGATTTCTATAATCAGACCAATAGTCATAAATTGTTAATGCAATTCAATTATGTCATATCTTGCTATTTCCAATCTGGTTATATATTATACCTGGTTATCTGTAATCATTATACCCTAAATACTTGAGCAACTAAGTATTTAGTCTGGTCATCTATCAGTTACTAGATATTGTGTCTGGATATTCAAGTTTTTTTTAAGGTTTATAACTAATGAGAGGCCACATCTTGTAGCAGTCCTTGTGGACCAGTCTTTCTATCTCAAACTGTTCTAACTTTTCTTTGTTAGATTTGTTTTTGTTTCTAGATTTGGTCAAATTACAGATATATTGACTTACTTCTGAGACCTAGGTCAGCTTTGATTGTCAGCATGCCACACCATACCCATCCCCTTCCCTGGACTGAGCATCTCCACCTATCTTCAGCAGGAAGCAATTTTTGAGAAAACCATTACCCCTGTTCCTGATGTAATTTGGACTTATATGGCAGAGTGGGAAAGTGGTTGAATTGTTAGAATTTTAACTGTATTTAAGACTTGGGATGGAAATTGTTAAACTTGTACAACTATTGCTGTTATGTTTGAGGGATTTTTAGTCTGTTATGTGTATGTATAGGAATTTTGATTCGCTCTTGGGATTTATATGTGATATGGTTATTTGATAATTCCTTTCTGTGAGGAAAAAAAGGAAGATATAGGAAATTGGGGAAATTGGTGTATTTTCTTAGGCACTTCTGCCCCATCCCCTATCTTACTAGTTCAGATTTAATTGGAAGTCCTTTAAACAGTCCTTTTTATTTTTCACTCCTTCCTTAAATTTACTGGACTATGATTTGCTGGTTATGCTTTAACTTTGAAATCCCTTATTCTGTTGGAATTGCTCTGGCAGATTCAGTTTTTGGTATTATATTTTATAAACAACCAGAAATCAGACACCTGTCTTGGGACTGGCAATCTCTCTGATATTTCTCCACTCCTGTTACCCCAGGGCCTTAATTAGTATTTCAGCGTACTTAAAAGGACCTTGCAGTTTGGTATCAGGCATCTAAAAGTTTAGGATTTTCCTGCCTTGGTCTAACTGTGCATAATCTGCTCAGAAATCTGATCCTTTCTGCAGCCCTGTCTGTTCCTCTAGGTGGGTACAGGTGGAGTTACTCCAAGCCTCACCTTTCTCCCCTGGAGTGGTTGCCCCTCTAAATGGGCAGCACAACTGTCTTGAGCCCTGCTGCTCTGTAAGCAGAGGCTGAGTCATGCACAAATGACCACAGACCTAATTCAGAATGAATTATCCATATGCTCCCCAACTGTAGAGGACCTGACATGATTGCAATAAGGAACTTTGTGTATTGCTGATTAACTCTGGGATTATCAGGGAGAGACTTGCCCCTTTGCCATAATTCCTTGCATTGTTCTAGCTTTGTTTTTTATTTGGTTTATTTACTTCATATAAGGTTGGGCAAAATTAAGACCTTCTAGAGGAAGGTAATTCAAAGATTTGATAATTAGGAGAGCGTGTGGAATGTTATGCCACAGCTCTCTTTTAATGTCCTGACCCATTTTCCCTAATTGTCCTATTCAGTTACTCTGCCTCAGGTTATAACCATTCCCTCTTAATGTTAGGATAAAGATCTTAGATCTTAGACTATAATTATTCCTTCTTAATGTTTGATGGAATAAAAGTCTTTATCCATTTTAGACATCATTAGAATATCAGGAGCCTCTTCAGTACCTCCCCCATTATGTCATCCTAGGTACCTCCCCCCATTAGGTCATCCCCATCCAGGTACCTCCTCCTCCCCCCCCCCCCATTATGTCATTGTTGTTATCCTATAAAAATCTTTTATTTGACATTCACTGCTGGATTCTTGGAGAAAATAGTCTCATTCAGCCCTGGGACCAAAGCATGGATCCATTGGTCCCAGTAAATCTCTTCATTAAATAAATTATTAAATTGTTCTCTAATCTCTATCTTGGCTCAGTTTCTCTGGCATTACATTTCCTGAGGGCTATCAAACATGCCAAATCCTTGCTTCCTGGTTCCCTTTGTTTGCTGCCTTCTGTAACATACATCCTAATTCTGACTATAAATCTACTTCCTGCTGCTTTCCCCACTGCCTCTTCCTGTGATGTCACATCTACTTTTGGCTTGCTTTATCAGGCTTGGGGTCTCTTCTCCCTTCCCATTATCGTTCTAGCTGAACTCATGAGGTCCTTGGCCAATCCTGTCCCTGTTGTTTGGGAGCCATTTGTAACCTCCTACCTAGGCTACTGATTGCCAGGGCCATACATACCAATCATCCTCAGATAGACACGGAAATGAGCCAATATTAAGGTGCCAAATAGCCTTTTTTTATTGGTAATCTCAGCAGGGGTTAGCAGGAAGCAAGAGCAAGTGTATGTATGTCTCTGCGTCTGAGTCCCTGAATGTTGGAATCTTTACAAACTAACTCATAAGAGTTGATACATTATTGATCTGCTCTTACAAGATGATGTTTTGGTCCAGAACCTGAAACAAGGTACTAAGTAGAACTAATTGATACAATGCTTGTGTTTGCACCTTTACTCATTGGAGTTCACATGTTTGGGAAATTTCAGGGTTTAGTATGAGATATCTGAATTCACACCTCCCTTGAAGCTCTTAGGGCCAGAGAGCACTATGGGAGAAAACCCATAATCCCATTCTCTCAGAAAAGTCATGTATAAGCCAGTGAAGAGTGATTCATTCCAATATTTTCCACTTGGCTGGCTGGTAGCGGAAGAAGAGTTTTGAGAGGAAGAAGCTACGAGTCGAGAGTTGAGAGGGAGATTGAGAAGGCTCTCTGTGGTGGCTGGGTTCCTGCACTTCCCCCACTGAGACCAAGCTGGTCTGAAAGACTCGCCAGAAAGCTAGCTGAGCCCCAAGTGAAGGAGACAAGAGATTCATGTCATCTTTGTGCTGGCTGGAGGCTGAAGAAAGCAGAGGCAGCGGCTGGAGGACCAAACCTTTGGATTTGGAGACATTCGGAGGGAGCTCTTGGAACCAGGCAGAGAGATAGGCCTCTAAGCTAACCGGGCTATATTAGAGACAATAAAAGATCTGAACTTTTATCACCTGGCTGCGTTTTGGGTGATTATTACTTTCAACTGAAACTAAGGCTGCCTCCAAGAAAACTCCCTCGAGAAACCTGCTCTTTCTCCAAGAGAGAACCATCTCATATTATATATAAGAAAGAAGAAAAAGAACACCACACCTGAACCTCTCTACATCTCTGCCTCTCTCTACTTTTTTCCGCATCCTTCTTTTTCACCTATGGCAAAGCCAGCCATTTATATTTACTCTCCTCTGGGATTACTCCTTGCCTAACCCACTCAGCACTGCATAGGTGGATCCACGAAGGGAGACAACTGGCATTAGGGCTGCATCCTGACACCTGTTAGACACAACCTCCTGCCTCAGAAGCTAAACTCCCTTCTACCTCCTGGCTCCCCCCTACCAGCTGACATGGCCTACATAGCAATTCTCAGAAAGCAAGTCTCTAACACCTAAGAAGAAGCAAGTCTTCTTAGCAAAGGCCGACTTCTCAGTTCAAATAATAAACTTCTTTTTGCCAGCTAGTTTTTTGTAAACTCTTTTATGAAGGACCTGTGCAACCAGAAGGGGTTCCCACAACTCTCTGCCCTTCACCGAACCTCATCATAATGAGTTTTGTTGTTTTATTGATATTAGGAAAACTATATTAAACTAATCTTGGATTCCTTTTTTAAATCTCACCTATCATAGTGAATGATTGTTTGATGTATTATTGTTATCTCCTTGCTAATATTTAAATTTTTTTGCATCAAAAACAGGAAAATTAGTTTATAACTTTTTTCTTTGCTTTTATACCACCTGATGTACATATCAAACCCATATTTGTGTTGAAAAAGGAATTTAGTAGGAAACTTTCTATACTTGTTTTTTTCAAAAAAAAAAAATGTAATATTAGAATTGTTCCCTAAATGTTTGAAAGAATTTATTTATAAATTCATCTGGTCTTGGAGATTTTTTCTAGGGGACCTCAATTGATATTTTTTAATTCCTTTTTCTAAAATAGGATTATTTAGTTTTTTATTTCTTCTGTTAGGTAGTTAATTTTAGAAATCTTCTATTTCACTTAGATTATCAGCTTTATTGGCATGTAATTTAAAATAGCTTCTAATTATTACTTTAATTTTATCTTTATTGGTGGTATTTACCCCTCTTAACATTTAATATTAGCAATTTGACTTTCTTTTCTAAAACCAAATCTGCCAAAGGTTTTTTCCCTTCCATAAAATCAGCCCCCTAGTTTTGGTATTTGTTCAATGATTTTCTTTTGGTTTTTATTAATTTCTCCTTTGATTTTCAGGATTTCTAATATACTGTTTAATTTGGGATTTTTAATTTTTTTTCCTAGATTTTTTTTTTCTTAATTGAATGCCCAATTCATTGATCTACTCTTTATTTTATGATGTGTTTAGATATATAAATTTTTTTTAAGTATTATTTTGGCTGCATCCCATAAATTTTGGTATGCTCTCTCATTGTTATTCTCTTTAATGAAATTTTGATTATTTCTATGATTTTTCTTTGAGTCACTCATTAACATTAATTTCCAATTAATTTTTAATGTATGCTTCCAAAGTGCTTTATCGAATGTCATTTTTTATTGCATTATGATTTAAAAAGAGTAATATTTCTGCTTTTTGGCAGTTGATTGTAAGGGTTTTATGCCCTAATATATGGTCAATTTTTGTGGAAGTTCCATGTACAGATGAGAAGGTACATTCCTTTCTATTACCATTCAGTTTTCTTCAAAGGTCTGTCTTCTCTTACTTTTCTAAAATTGTATTTAATTCCTTGACTTTTTTCTTATTTTATCATTAGGTTTACCTAGTTCTGGGAAGGGAAAGTTGAGATTGTCACTAGTATAGTTTTATTATCTATTTCTTCCTATAATTCATTTAACTTTTCCTTGAAGAATTTGGATGCCCTATCATTACAAATTATTTTGTAACATATATGCTTTGTATTTTGATTTTGTAACATATATGCTTAATATTGACATTACTTTATTATCTTTGGTACCTTATAACAAAATGTAATTCCCCTGAAGATCTCTTAGATTTATTTTTGCTTTTGTTTTGTCTGAGATTATCAAGGCTACCCCTACTTTAACTTCAGTTGAAACATAATAGATTCTCTTCTAGTCCCTTATTTTAACTGTTTGTATTTTTTCTGTTTCAGTGTATTTCTTATAAACATATTGTTGGATTCTCATTTATAATTCACTCTACTCTCTGCTTCTATTTACATTCACAGTAATGATTACTAACTGTGGTAATGATTACTGTGTATTTCCTCTATCCTATTTTCTTCTATTCTCTCTCTCTTTTGTCCCTCCTCAAAAGTCTATTTTCTTTCTAACCACTATCTTCCTTAACCCATCCTCCTTCCTTAACCCATCCTCCCTTTTATCATCCCTCTTTTTTCTTATCTCCTTCCCTTCCTAACTTTTATGTAAGTTAGATTTCTTCACCCAACTGAGTAGATATATGTGTGCGTGTGTGTGTATAATACATATATGTGTTTATGTATGTGTGCATTCTTTTCCACTTTGAACCAGTTCTGATGAAAGTAAACTTCAAGCACTGCCTGGTTCCATATTTTCCTTTCCATTGTAAAAATTCTTCCTTGTGCACCTTTTTTATTTCAAAAATATTTTTCCCATCCTTCTCCCTTCTCTACTTTCCCAGTGCATTCCTTTTTCTCACTGCTTCATTTGTTTTTAGACCATCCCAACATGACTCAAATCCATGCCTTTTGTCTATGTAAGACTCCTAACTACCCTAAAAATGAGAAAGTTTTTGGGAAGTATGTGTATCATCCTAGAAAGTTTAAAATTTACTCAGTCCCTTAAAATTTCTCTTTTATTGTTTATGTTTTAATGCTATTCTTGAGTCTGTGCTGGAATGTCAAATTTTCTATTCACTTCTCATCTTTTCACCAGGAATAGTGAGTCCTTTATTTCATTAATTACTATTTTCCATAAAGGATTACATTCAGTTTTGCTGAGCAGGTTATTCTTAGTTGTGATTGTACTTTTGTTTTCTGGAAAATCAAAATCCAAGACCTCCACATTCCTTTTAAATGGATGCTACTATATCTTACATGTTTCTGATTGTAGTTCCATAATATTTGAATGATTTCTATGCTTGTAATATTTTTTCTTCTTAATCAAGGAATTCTGGAATTTAGCTAGAATATGCCAAGGAGTTTTCATTTTGAGATCTTTTCAGGAAGTTTTTAGTGGATTCTTTCAATTTCCATTTTATCTTCTGGTTCCAAAGTATGTGGAAGCAGTTTTCTTCCATAATTTTGTGAAATATAATGTCTACAAACATTTTTATCATAACTTTGACGTTGTCCAATAATTCTTAAATTAGTTCTCCTCAATCTATTTTGTAGATCGATTCTTTTTTTGATATTTCATATTTTTCTTCTGTTTTTATTGTTTTTTGATGTCCCCTGGAGTCATTAATTTTCACTTTTGTACCTCTTTCTCCATTTGATCAATTCTGCTTTATAAGGGGTCTTTTCTTTAGTGAATTTTTGTGCCTCTTTTACAAGCTATTAATTATTTTAATAATTTTCTTGCATAATTTTTTTTTTTACCAATTTTTCCTCTATCACTCTTATTTGTTTAGTTCTTCCAAAAATTAAGACTTTTGTTTAATGTTCTGTTTTGGTTTGCTGGAGGTCTTGGGATCAGCCTTCATTTCAGCAGAGTCATCACCATGAGAATAACCAGAGATAAAGTCCAAATTCTTTATTATCTTCTTTACAATCTGCCTCCTTGAGGCCTGGGTTAGCTTTCTGGAGGGCTTCCAGACAGGACTTGGTTTCAGTGGAGTAATGAAGGAGAGTCACCAGGAGTGTGATCAAAGATGGATTGTCTCTCTCCTAGTCTTTTTGTTAGTTCTTATATACTCTGTTATAATTATATCATCGTAGATGTCAATCTTATAGAACTATATTAAAAACTAGCTACATGTAAACTAGAGAATTATATCTCAAAATTCCACTGAGTTAACATCTCAATCATACTGAACTAGAGCCTACTGAAGATGCTAAACTAGATAACCATTGTCTTAACAATTCCTCTAACTTAACACCTTCTTTCAAGTATACTTCTCCAGAGTTCTGACCTATTACACTTTTGCAATTGGCACTTTTTTTCTTTGAGGCTTTGCCTGTAGCTGTTTTTATATTAATTGTATTCTTCTGAATTGATGTCTTAATCTTCCCTATTACTTTTTGTGATAGCTTTTTTGTGGTCAAGTTTTTTTTTTTTAATTGTTGTTTGAGCTTTTTTTTTTTCTCCCTCAAGCCTATTTCTTGATTTTGAACTTCATTGTTAAAGTTGGGGTCTGCTTACTTGGGGTAAGGAAGCTCTATCTCAAATTTCAGACTTTTTCATGCTACTATTTTCATAATTATTTATGATGCTCGCTAAGTTTTTTGTGCTTCCAAGATGGTGTGACCAAAGGAGAGATGTGGTCACTCTTCTGGTTTTTACTCTGGTCTTTTTCTAGGAAGGACTCCTCACCTCTTTCTCAAACACTAGTGGTCCCTCTCAGTTCTGGAAGAGCTCTGGAATAATAGCTACCAAATCTGCTACTGTTGCTATTACTGTTGCAGCTGTCTTCAACATCCACAAGCTAGTGTTGCCAGAGTCACAGAACTCTCCTTACAATTTCTCAAGTTGATTTCTTGGACTGGAAAAATGTCTCAGTCCAACCTGTTATTGGCTATGCTGATATACAATTCAATTTGATGCTATTTTAAAGTTATTTGAAGAGGAATGTTGGGAGAGTTTGGCTGGGTTACTGCCTCTACTTCTCTCCTAACCCTACCTATTCATTAAATACCTTTAAAAAAAAAAAAAAAAAAAACAGGATCCAGAAAAAGCCTGTTG
Source organism: Antechinus flavipes (assembly GCF_016432865.1). Lineage (NCBI taxonomy): Eukaryota > Metazoa > Chordata > Mammalia > Dasyuromorphia > Dasyuridae > Antechinus > Antechinus flavipes. The sequence goes on from NC_067399.1 coordinate 520,354,749, forward strand.
CCCACATTTCAAGGAAGTATTTTGGAGCTATATTTTGGAAATGACAAAAACTGGCCAGAGTTATTGTATCAAAGTAGACATCCCAAGTCTAGTCCTATGTGTCTGTCCAGCTCCAAGGTAGGTTATCTCAGGCTGTGAAAAAATAAGGAATTCCTTTGATTGCTCCTTTTTTCTTTGTTCTCATACTCATTTTTAAAAAGATATCTTCTTTTCCCTTAATAGTTCTTCCAGGATGAATAGTCCAAATGTTAGAGCTGGAAGGGACCAATCCCAATGATCATCTTTGAAGATTAAGGACACAAATTTCAACAGGTGAGGTGATTTGCCCATAGTCACTCACATCTATAACATTAATTAACATTTATTAATTAAAGCATTATGATTTTTTTTTTAAAATTGCCCTTGGCCTAATGAATAAATGAGGTCACTCTAATAGGAAAACATGAAGAAAACTCGATGCAGAAGAGAAGATTGTAAACACTGGCTTGAAGCTTAACATTAAAAAACTGGTTCCATCACTTCCTGGCAAATAGAGAGAAAAGAAATGGAAGCAGTGGTAAGGTTTTATATTCTTAGGCTCAAAAATCACTATAGATAGCAACTGCAGCCATAAAATTAAAAGACACTTGCATTTTAAAAGAAAAATTATGGCAAATAGACACACATCAACTTGCTAATAAAGGTCCGGATGGTCAAAGCTGTGATTTTTCCATTTGCAATGTATGGCTGTAAAGAAAGTTGAGTGCTACAGAATTAATGCTTTCAAATTGTGGTGCAAGAGAAAACTTTTGATAAATCTCTGAGTAGCTTGCGGCATATTCCTTTTAGATGGTGGATTATTGGCTTGATCATCCATCAGACAATCGTGTCATATATGACATATAGATATAATATCCAAGACTATTACATAGTCTTGGGACTATAGTCCTAAGAGATTTTTATCTCAAATAGCAAGTCTCATTAATTAAAGCTTCAGGTAAATTTAGATTTAAAGAATCTCACATTCTAAATAAGTATTGACTATACATTGATAACATTACCCGAGATAAATCCTAGAAAGTTCACAGCTATCTTCATACCTAAGTAGATGGGTTTTAAATTCAGCATTACACAAATCATTTTACTTTTAAGATGCTCAATAACCAATCTATATATCAAAACATGTTCAGGCATTAACCATGTTCAAAGAGACAAAGACACAGACTTCTGTTACCAGAATCTCCCTAAACAATGGGAACAATTTTAAAATGTCTCAATACAACCAATTAAAACTCATATAGAATATCCTAATTTCATATTAAAGAACCCTATTCAGAATTAATGTTAATAATTTCTTCATTCTAAAAAAATGTTAATTCAACTTTCTCCAATCAAGGAGAGTCCCTTTAAACTTTTCTGGAAATATAAATAACAGATAAAACACATCAATATTGTTAAAATTCCTCTAAGCATAAACATTCCCACCCCCCAAAAAAATTCCTAATTGTAAAGTCAATTTTAGAGGGTTATAAATTGTTTTTAACAGTCCATTCTTGAGGTTCCTCTACAGGTCCTTGTAAGTCTGGTATTCTTAGCTTTCAGACTGCAGTCACATTCATCTATAATGTCTGGTTAAGGTACTTTCCAGGACTCCTGGAACTGCAAACTCCAAAGGTGTTGTCTGGGTCAATAATTCTTGTTTCCTAGGAGCTAAAAAGGATTGAGGACATGGCCAGTATACGATTCCTTAAAAACGTATCCTTTGTTTCAAAAGAAGGTATTTCCTTCCCATTTTTCCCTTCCAAATAAAAGTAAACCAAACAGCATCTAATATGGTGAAAGTACCAGATCATTTCTGGGAACAGTTCTAATTCTTTAACACAGCAATAGGCAAACATTTGGTCCAAGGCAATTGAGTGTCTAACATCAATTTAGAAATCGGTTTCTTAAGAATCTGATTCAGTCTTTCCATTTTCTCTGATGAGGGTAGATGCCTAAGTGTATGGAATTCCCACTCAGTTTGCAATCCTTCCCCATTATTTCTTATAAAACCTTAGAAGTAAAGTATGTTCTATTATCAGAATCAATAGTCTCTACCAATTCATACTTAGGTACAATTTGTTCCAATGTTATTCCACTAATCCCTCGTAAAGCAATAGAGATCAGAGAAAAGCTTCCACCTATACCCTATAAATCAGTTTTCTCAAGAATATAAAACCACTGCTTCCATTTCTTTTCTCTCTATTTGCCAGGAAGTGATGGAACCAGTTTTTTAATGTTAAGCTTCAAGCCAGTGTTTACAATCTTCTCTTCTGCATCGAGTTTTCTTCATGTTCTCCTATTAGAGTGACCTCATTTATTCATTAGGCCAAGGGCAATTTTTAAGTCAGTCTCACTAGACATAGTACACATCTTCAGATACAATTTATTCTGCAATTACATATATCCTTAAACACCAAATTTTCTTGCTTTTACTTTGTTAAAGGGAGAAAGCAAGACACATCTTAAGATTAATATTTAAATAGCTTTGGACTAAATTTCACAAAATTTATACTACATATCCAACTGGACTGACAAAAAGTTAAAGCATAGATAATACAATTTTTACAAATTATCCAATATACAATTTAGCAAGCAACATAGTAGCTTAAATATATTTCATCTAATTAGTAGATACAAATATATGACCTTCTTTCAAGTTAGTTACCAAAGAACCTAAAATTTTTAATCTAAAATGAAATCAAATACAGATTTAAATTTCTAGTGACAATACTTCAATATCAATGCATACACATTTCTAAAATCATATACCAGAATAAACAAGTTCACAATTTTAGCATGTACTAGTTAATAGTAATTATCTCATATAATTTTTAAATTCACAGCCCTAAAATTTAAGGTGATAGAAAACTGCCCTTTCAAGTTAGTCCATAGGGCTTTAAGAAACTAGCAGACCCTGGAGGAAGAGGATATCAGAGAAATTTGGACCCAGGTATATGGCTATAGATCTGTGGCCCAGTGACTATCCCACCCTTCATGACAGAAATGGGGAAGGGATCATGTCAAAAATGTTGGGGCATCAGCGCCAACCCTAGAAGAATTAAGGTCAACCTGAGACATCACCCTAGCCAGGATAGATTCTACAAACGTGAGAAGCTTGGAAAATTCCCGAGAGGGAAGTTTCCCCCTCCCCACCTTCAATTTTTTTCTGTAAACCTCAAGTTCTGGCCCTCAGAAGGCATTTAATTATGTAATTTAGGCCTCCTTAAAAATACAATAAATCAACTCTCCCCTCACATGATCTCTGGAGGGATGAACCTTGAACCCTGGGAAACCAGAAGTTAGTAAAGGGGTAGGAAGTGATATGTCCTCTGGGAGGCAGCCAACATTAGTGACCATTGGTCAAAGATGGTTATGTCCTTTTAGTCTATCCAATGAGAAGGCTGGGGTCTTTTGCTTTTAAATCCTGGGTAAGCCAGAAGCTGGCCAGGTCTAAGAGCACATGGCAGGAGTTGGGATGGCTCCCAGGTGTGTCTGGGCCTCTCCCTACAGGGATTAAATAAATGCTTTCTCTTTGTACCTGAAGATGTCTCTGATAAGTTAATTTGGGAAAGGGGATCTTGCAGAGTCCCACACAGTTTATGGGTGCTCATCCGGGATCTGGCTTCCCAGAGAGATGGCTGGGATCCTAATTCAAGGTAGGCACCAGGTTGGAATTTCCAACCGACTTGAGATCAGACTCTCAGCCTCCCTCTCTGTGAAGAATGGGTCTAGGAGAGACGAGACACTCAGATACAAACAGAAGGCACACAAGTCTTCTGAAGATGAAATCCAAGTGAGAGAGAGCCAGGTAATTTATATATTCATGATCCTAGAGGCACTGTCTATTAATATGCCCTAGAACTATCCTTATGGGCCCTGGGATCATCTGGGTGATCCAGATTAAGGGATGAAAGCCAGGAAAGGGTTTCTGTTTATGGCACAGGATAGGGGTGCTCTCTATGGTTGGCTGGGAAGGCAAACAACTCCTTCTGACCCTGGTCTGTCAAGCCACCCTGGGGAGGGGGTCAGCTGTGCATTTGCTGGAGCTGGAAACCAGGGGATGGGATTGGATGCTCTGAAAGGGGGCAATCTAACTCAAATCTTCAGAGCAAAAGGGGGGAAAAAGTGCACTTGGGTATTTCTGTTGCATTGGGAAAGTGAGGAGGGATGGTCTCTTCCATGTAATTTTTGTCTATGTCTTGTTTATTCTTTGTCATGAGAATGTCTTTGTTATGTTTGTTCTGTGAGCTAGAATTTGTTAGGGGGAAAAAAAGAGAGAAAGAGAAAGGTCTGACTTTCCTGTGGGCTCCAACTCTGCCCAGAGTTGGAGCTTTAGGAAAAGTCCATTTGGGAATAATGGTTGGGGAATTTGTCAATTTGTCATATCAAAGTTCCAAAGCTATTCAATTAAATTGGGGAGGATCATGCAGAGAGTGAAGATAGGTTTAATCACTTTAGTGAAATTAATTAATTGAGATAAGTAGTTTTATATTATTGGGAATTTAAAGCTGTATTTGACTGGATTTTAAGTTAAAACATAGGTTATTAAAACAAAGTGCTGGTAGGTTACCTTAGGGGAGAAGTCATGTTTGTATCTCCCTACTTAGATGGTATGTTGCTTTCTAGAAGTATTGCGTAATTTGTAAGCTATGAGTTATGCCTTAAAATTCTGTCAGCTCTGCTGGATATATGTATAAGTTTTATGAAATTTGGTTCAAAGTTATTTCATTGTGAATCCTAAAGTTTAAAGTTTAAGGGGAAAAAAAAGATTGATTTACAAAAGCAATTGATAGTTTAAATGGAGCATCTAGTTAAAAGAGTTATGAGTTATTGGTTTGGGAGTGTGTTTAAAGTATGTCAGAAAAGGATTGAGCATGTAGGCATCCAGAGGAGATAGAGATGGGACAGGGGAAGAGATGAAGTGAGAGGAGGAAGAAAGAGAGGAATAGCTTATCTCAAATAATGAATTTCACTAAAGTGATTAAACCTATCTTCACTCTCTGCATGATCCTCCCCAATTTAATTGAATTGCTTTAGAATTTTGAAATTACAAATTGCCAAATTCCCCAACCCTTTTTTTTACACCCAACCTTTGGGGGATGGACAGTTTCTCTGAGTGAGCTGAGCACAACCCAAACAAAACATCAGTATTCAATCCCTATATATTTTGGTGCTTCATCCCAATTTTTCCTAAAGAGCTCTCTTCCTAGCTTTAGGGTCAGCTTCTTTCCTTTCCTAAGGTTCACAGTATCTTATACTCTTAAAAGAAGACTCATTCAATCTTACCAAAAGAAAAATGGGAGAATCCTTACGGACTCGAACCGCCTAGAATTTTCCAATATTAAAGGGAAATAGAAGTCTTTTTATAGATACTAACTGCCTAAATTCTACCAATCCCAATCCCAGTCACCCAAGTACCTCACCAGTTACTTGGTAGAGGAAAGTTCTCCTATCAATAGTCTCTTCCCACCCACCTCCACTTCCCCCCCCACCCTTGCCCCTCACCCCTCACCAATTCTTGCTTATCTGGGCTGAGCATTACACAACTTACCTTTCTGATTTCCAACTTTTCTTAGCTGGTTTATCTCCTAGATCGAATTAATCCTCTGTTTTTTGCTAGCCTACTCCCATTTTTGCTTCCTCCTGGTGTCTCTCTTCAACAGTTTATCTGATTAAGTGGGAGTTCCTGAGCCAAGTCCAAGGACCATTGGAGAACTCTCTGGAGGGTGCCAGCCCAAGAATTCAGAACAGGAAAAACCTCTCACAAACAGAAAATAGCCCAGATGAAAACACAAATTATGTGATGACCACAAAAATAATCAGAGACTCTCAGAGTAAGAAAAAGCAAAAAAGGTTTAGTACAATCTCGGAGGAAGGACCTATTCCCATCTGACAATGTAAAAGGAATGAAAAGCATAAATTACAAAATGCCAGATTAAATAGAACAGAAGCCTCTCCCTCTTCATCCCATGCTTTTGAACTTTTCTCCCATTGTTAGGGGGAGAATCCAGGCTTATACTCTAAACCCAGAAATCTATTCCAGAAACAAAAGAATACAAATCAATAATAAATTCTTAATTTAAATTTCTCTAGATTGCTATACAAACATCCTCTAATAAGAGAATTCAAAGCCATCATCACCTTTAAAAGAAGTACTTAAATAAATGCTAATTAGGAGATGGTGGGAAAGGGGGAGAGGGAGAAAGTTAATTCAAGACAAGTTTCATATAAAATCTCAAGTCATATTTAGGTCACATTCCCATGAGAGAGTCTTCACTCAGTTCATTCTACACAAACTTCAGATGTTTCCTAACTATGTGAGTCTCTACTCAGTTCATTCTACACAAACTTTAGATGTTTCCTAACTATGTGACTCTGGGCAAATCATTTAAATTCTTCTGCCTCAGTTTCCTCATCTGTAAAATGGGAATAATAATATCTACTTTATATAGGTGTACAAATTTACAAATTTGTAAAGTCTCTTGCAAATTTTAAAGAACTATATTAATATTAGCTATAATAAGTATTATTATAATTAATAAACCCCTTTAGGATCTGACTCTGGCCAATCTTTCTGGGTTGAGTTCACCTTTCTCTTGCATACATTCTACATTCCAATCAAAAAGCGATCTTTCCTGAATTTAGCAGGTGTGCTCCCTGCTTGGAATGTCTGCTCTCTCTACCATTCCTAACCACCTCAAATTCTATCTCCTACATTCCAACCTTTCCTAACTCTGCCCCTCTGTCATGTTACTTTACATATATCTTGTATATAACTTAAATTTACTTATTTCTGGGCATATAATATCTTCTCCCCAAGAATGCATGCTCCTGGAAGACGGGGACTGTCTTACCTTTGTATTTGTCTACCCAAGATCTAGAAGAGTGTTAATAGATACTTGTTGAATGATTGCAAGACTGTTTTAGTCTGACCCCTTCCTCTTCTAGATGAAGAAACCAAGGCCCAAAGATAAAAATAAGTTGTCCAAGATGATACAGGAGCCAGAATTTGAACTGATTCTCACTCTTTCCTCTGTATCTCTGAGGGCTCAGCAGAAGGTTGTGACTGAAGAAAAGCTAAGAGCTAAATTTACTAAAGTAGTTGGTTAGAGTGACCAGAAGTAATCTATCTTCACTGCAGACCTCCCAGGCAGTCCTGTTCTCAATTCTGGGCACCCCATGAGGCACAGGTCCTAAGTTTTATTGTTTTGCAGGGAAGCAATGGGCATTTTTGTTGCCTAGTAGGTATGTACTCCAGGGGCAGGGAAATAATAGGTGGCAGAGCAGCAGGTGATAGAGCTAGGAAAAAGCATGCCTCTGAGAATGCCCTGTGGTCATCTAAGTGCAGGCCCAGTCATCTAACTCTGATATCTTACATCTTTCATTACAATTAAGTCAAGAGCTTAAGACATTGGACAGAAAATTGTATTTGGAAACAGATGTCTTTCTGACTTCAGGTCCAACATTCCATGCTATAACATCTACTTACTTCCCCTTTTCTTCTATGCCCCCAAAACATTTTTAAGAATTCAATGGCATATACTCTGCAATTTAGTCAGAAAGAGATCCCTGGGATAAGTAATTAAGTGGCCTGCATAAAAGGCCACTTAAGTTATAAAAACCTGGATCTGAATCCATATTTTCTCTAGTGCATCTTATACATCATGCTCAGATAAAACCCAAGAATAGAGTTTTGACACAATTTTTCTAGGGTTTTGTTTTTTTGTTTTTTTTTTTTGGTGAGGGAGACAATCAGGGTTAAGTGACATGCCTAGTAAGTGTTTGAGACCACATTTGAACTAAGGTTCTCCTAACTCTAGGATTGACACTCTATCTACTGCACCACCTAGCTACCCTGCTGGAAGATAATTTTGAATTGAACTGAGTTTTGGGAACCTAATTTAATTGGGTTTCACTATTGTAAAGGTTTCCTGGGTCCTGATGGATTACCTTGAGAGAATGTAAAGGGGGGCGGAAGAGGTACCATTCAAAATCTTGAAATCTAAATACTACTGTCTCTTTATCCAATACTTATTTACTTGCAGTAGAGAAATATTTTTTTAAATACCTTTGGGGGGGCTCCTTGGCAAATTGAAGTTTTGTAATTGTTGAGGGATCCTTGACCCTTTCCATCCAGCTGTCCCCATAACAGAGCTCTTGCTACTCTCTATTAGCATTCCATCAATTCTCTGTCATATTCACTTAGAAGTGATTGACTCCATAGGTGCAGTCAACTTGGCCCAATCTTCATTTAGCCCTTAATGTGTTAACCATGGCAGAAGCAGTATTTAGAAAAATATTTCAACAACATAAGACTGAATGTTTTTAATCAGAATAGCTTATTTAAAAAAAAAAAGATTTATATGAATTGATGCTAAATGAAACAAGCAGAACCAGGAAAACATTGTACATAGCAACAGCAAGATTGGCATGATGCTCAATTATGATACACTTGATCCTTTTCACTGGTTCAGTGATCTAAGAGGCACTCCCAATAAACTTTGGGTGGCAACATCATCTGCTTTCAGAGAGAACTGTGGAGACTGAATGTAAATCAAAACATACTACGTTTCACTTTTTTTCTTGTGGTTTTTCTCTTTTCTGATTTTTCTTTCCCAACATAATTTTCATATGGAATTATGTAAAAAATTAATATACATGAATAATCCAAAAAAGTTTGTTTTACATTTAACTAGGGAAAATAGAAATAAGGAAAAGAAAAAAATCAGAATAACTAAATTTATTATCTAAGAGGAATTCATTAAAATGTTATTGTCAGCTCCAGAGTAGCTTTTTAATCTTTAACATGGTGAAATGGGAAGGGGGGGGGAGTGGAATGAGAAAAGAACCTCTGATTCTGGACAAAAGAAATGTTTAAATCTAATAATTACCTGTGTGACTCTGAACAATCATTTCACTTCCCTGGATCTTAACTTTCTCATCTGTAAAATGAAAAAGTTGGAATGGATTCCTTTCTTTGGTAAATATATGATTCTTATTTTTAAAAACTCTGAACTAAAAAAAATCATGCACATGTATATGTTCATGTGTGTGTGTGTATATGTTCATATGTGTGTGTGTATACACACACACGGAATAGAAAAATTGCAGATAAAACTGTAAATCTCTATTATAGATAGCTTGCTTTTATGTTGAAATAGTAAGTCCAACATGTAATTTTCAAAGCTTTCCTGTTTATGATTCTTTCTGGCCTTCCTTCTTTTATCTTCTCAGAATTTTTTAATGCCTTTAAAAACCTTGTTTGAGAATGACAAAGGAAATTAGAGCTTCCTTACAAACAAGATACAGAGCAGGGATATAAAGGGAACTGAGTTATGACAAAAATAAAATTAAATCTTAGCTAATCATAATTTGTTATACACTTAATGGATTAATTTATAATCATGAATACCATTTATGGTGACATTATCTCTTTTAATACTCACTACAACCCCAGGAGGCAGGTATTCTCAGCATCCCTCCCTCTGTCCACACTCCTACCATCCTCACTTTTTTTGTGCTTTGTTGTGCGCCTTTTGTCATTCTAGTAATAGCTTTAGGAAATGTTAACCCAAGAAACCTGGGGTTTCTTAGAAATCTTAGGTGTTGTGATTCCCATTTTACAATTCAATAAACTGTTAGGTCAGATTGTAGATCAGAAATGCATTAGTTAAGTAACTCCTTCTCCCCACTTCCTACACCCGATCCTGGTCACCCAGGAAATCACTGGCAGAGACTGGACCTTGAATACTGGTCTTGTCTTCTATCAAGATCCAATATTCATTCTATATTCTGTTGGCTTTCAGGCAGGTCTCCATCACAAATGAAAAATTCCTATGCACAACAGAAAGGTTTTCAAGCTCAAACTTCTTAAGAGGGCAGCAGAGGAAGTTGTAGGCCCATCTTTTAAATGAAGACACCTGTTGCTTTCAATGGCTTTGTTGTTTTTTTGAGTTCACAAATGTAACTCTATTTGGAAAATATATTGGTGATATTATAGTGTACTATACAAAAAACCACTAGAGGGGAGTAAAACATCAAAGGAGAACATGTTACAACTTGGCTTTCAGGTCTAATGGATAAATTAATTTATAACTGTTGACTAATATCTATTGTTTCCCATCGAATCCACAACAACATTGCTTTAAAATCCAAGGATGTGAGGAAAACATTCTTTCCATATGTTTAGTGCAATGAGTCTCTAAGCCCAAGGCCAGGGAGAGCCCATACTCTTCTCAAGGTCTCTCCCTTAAATAGGGGTAAAGAACAATTCACTAAAACACTTAATAAATCTTATTTGTTTCTGGGTTTTCATGTAATTTACTATTGACTTACAGTGACAAAGATGAAACTATATTTTTGAAACTCAAGAGAAAGCAGAAGTTTGTTGGTCCTAAATGGTCCAGAAAAGAGAGACCATAAGGTTTCTAAGTTTGTACTTCCAAAGAAAGCTAGGTTGCTCAGTAGATGGTATTGAGACTAGAATCAGGAAGACTACAGTTCAAATGTGACTTCAGATGCCTGTGGGACTCAGCCAAGTCACTTCACCTTAATTTTCCTCAATAATAGCATCAACTTCCCTTTGTTGTTGAATCACAAATGAGGTAATATTTGCAGTGCTCAGCCCAGTGCCTGGCAAATAGTAGGTGCTATATATGTGATGACTCTGTTAGCACCCAGGATACTTTAGAATCAGCCAGAGTCAGGATGAGCAAAAGTCCTTTTTATTCTTTGTGAGATATGAGAGGAATGGTGACATGAAGTGAGAGGAATCTGGACACCAATCTGGCCAGGAGTGACTCTGGCTTTTTTACTCCACCCTTTTTTCCTTCCTCCTCAATCTCTCTGTATACCAACAGATCAAGCCTTTACAGAGCAGGGCCATTCTTTCTCCAAGCATATGCTAATAGAGCATTGTCCAATTGGTAATTAGGCTTAAGTGCTCTCACTTTCAGCCCATTACAAATTAATTCAGTCATTACAGAGAGAGCAGGACACAGTGTTTCATGAATATACTTTAAAGAATGCAAGTCTTGGAAGGTAGGACAATAGGGTACAAATCGCTGGTTCCAAGACTTACTAGCCCTGTGGCTATAAGCAGGTCATTTCTTTCTATGAGAGCCCATTTTCTCAACTGAAAAATGAGGATAATAATGGCTAGAATCATAGGTTTAGAGCTGAGGGGATCTCAAAAGTTAATCTACTCTAACTTCTTCTGACCTTTACTGATTAATCCATTGAGAGCCAGAGAGATTAAGTATTTTGCCTAAAATCACACAGGTAATATAAGGTAGAAACAGGAATAGCACCCCAAGATTCTCTAACCCCAATGCAGCACTTTACCCACTACATCATGATGCTTTCTAATGATAGGAGAAAAACACTTTGTAAACTTTAAAGAACTCTACAAATGTGAATTATTACAAGGTAGTATAGGTCTCCTCCCCTTAAGGAGACTAGATATTCTAACTGGTAGAAAGAATGTGAGATTTCACTTTAGAGTCATGTAAAATAATAGGGCTTCAATGCTGGACAAAAACCTGGACATTATCTCAATCATAGTCTTTAAAGTACAGAGTAGAAAACTGAGATCCAGAGATCATCTTGCCAAAAGTCACACAGATCTAGGAACACAATCCCAGGTCTCTGAGTCAGTCCTAGACCAGATGAGCCTTGGTTGTACTTTACAGTGAATCATCTTGCCATCATCCCTTCCACCATCCCTTTCCCTCTCTAATATCTACTTTTTGCAGCAATGAAATCAGCTTTTGGAAAATATCAGTTGATAAACTCACTGTTCTTGGTAACTCCTCAAACCAAAACTCATTTCCTTGGCTACTAATAGCCAAGGATCTTTGGTGATCCTGAGCAAATCAAAATCTGATTTAAAAATTCATTTGTAATATGAAAAGATTAAACTAGATAGTCAATTCTAAATCTATAGTACTAACAATGAGGACAAAAGAGAAGCAAGTATTTTGGGGGAGGGAAAAACAGCTTCTTTTCATGTGAATGGTAAGAAAGATATCAGAGAGAATTCAGCCTATGAATTGAGCATTGAAAGAAGAAACAAATTTCAACAAAGGAAGGGTAATTGAGATTATTTTTAATGAAAAAATAATTAGTGATTTTTTGGTCATATTTATTTTTAAACAAATCCCCACTCTCCTACTCATTAAGCCATTTCTTAAAATAAAAATTTTTAAAGGAGGTTCAGCAGATCCAAACATAAATATATTTGTCAGTACACTTGAGATTTCACTTCATAGTTCCCCACCTCCACAAAAAAGGAGGCAAATAATTTTTTAAACATTTTGCAGGGGCCACATTTGGCCATTATCATTCCACAGCACAATTTAATTTTGTTCTTTTCCATTTACACTGTTGTAGTGATTGCCTTTATTGTTTTCTTAGTTGAGTTAGTTTATCCTGCATCTGTTCATATAATTCTTCTCATGATCCTCTGAATTCTGCATATTTCTTTTTTTAAGGCATGGCCCTATTTCAAGAGGAATCTTTTAAAGCATGGGGGAATGGTATAAGCATGGACACAGGAGAAAGAAGAAAAAGAATAAGGATCCTCAGAGAGTAGTTCAGTTTGTTGACAATGTTGTAAACATTAAAAAATTAGTAAGAATAAAGTTGAAGCCAGACTGTAGAGGACATTGATTGCCAACATCAGGAATAAAAATCTCATTCAGCAAACAATGGGGAACTGCTGAAGATTACCTTACCTTACCAACTAGAATGATGTGATATGACCATGATAGTATATAAAGAAAATGATTCATTCAACAAAATAATCAGTTCTGAAGTTCATTTTCATCTCTGCAATACCTACCATATTTGGCTCCTTCTTCCTATTTCCACTGTAACAATCTAGATTTACAGGAGCGGGGAGGAGGGAGATGTCAAAGATGACTTCAAAGTTACAAGCTTGCATGATGGAATAGAAAAAGACAAGTTAAGAGAGGGAGGAATTCTTAAGATGAAAAAAAAAAACGAGTTCAGTTTTAGACATGCTAAATTTGAAGAACCCCAACAAACAATTAGAAATTAAAGCTGAGGGACAGATAGGTGGTGCAGTGGATAGAGCACCAGCTCTGAAGTGAGTTCAGATCTGGCCTCAGACACTTAACGCTTTCTGGCTGTGTGACCCTGGGCAAGTCCCTTAACCCCAATTGCTTCAGCAAAAGAAATTAAAGATGAGATCTTTGAATATAAGTTGGGCACATATATATGCAGATACATTCACATAAATATATGTATATATCACACAATTTATTTATAAATAAATAATAGAAGCCATGGGAATGGATGGAACTCCCTGAGTGATAAACTGTAAACAGAATACCTCATGTCAAAGGAACAAGAAGAGCTTGCACAAAGTCCAAGATCAAAAATAATAGGGCCAAGATCATGAAGAGAAGTCAGGATGTTGCCTGATCTCTCCCTAATATCCCTTAGAAACAAAATTAAATCAAGTTTCTAAAAGAATTCTGGAGTGGCAGAATCCATAAAAAGATGGAGTAAAACAATATTTCTGCCCAAGATAACTTAGAAGGACTTCAGGAAAGTTCTGTAAATGTTGGTAATATGGGGAAAGCAGCCCAGAGCTGGCAGGTATCATGCAAGCCCGTGGGAGGCTCTTGAGCCACAGTACAGATCAGCAACCAAGGCCCTGAGGTCTAGACTCAGCACGCCAACTGTGAGGCCTGTAGCTCCAGCAGATAAACTGACAGCTACAGAACCCAGGGCGGAAAAGTTTGGGCTACTTTAGTGTAGTAGGCAAGCCACTAGCCTCAGAGGTCCCAAAGTGAAAAGTCAATTACCAAACCCCCAGTTTCCAGTGAAAGCAGCTTGGAACAGTGCCCTTGGTATCCCAGGAGCAGAGCTAAATGAGAGAAAGAAAGAGCACTGTCCATAGGGAAAATCCAAACACAAAATCAAAAGAGGACAACAATGTTAAAATGCCAGCATGAGAAGCCTCAAAGAGAAATATGAATTAGTCTCAAGACCAAAAAGTCCTCTTGGAAGAGCTTAAGAAGGATTTTAAAAATCAATTGAGATAAAAGAAAAAATGAGAGAAGAAATGAGAGTAATCCAAGAAAATTATGGGGAAAAAATGGTCAACAGCTTGGAAAAGAAAGCACAAAGTGATGGAAAGGGAAAAAAAAAAACTCTTTTAAAAAGTAGAATTGGTCAAATGGAGGAGATACAAAACCTAACTGAAGAAAATAATTCCTTAAAAATTAGGAATGGGCAAATGGAAGCTAATGATGCTATCAAACATTGAGAATCAGTCAAACAAAATCAAAAGAAATATAGAAAATAGAAGAAATATAATGAAGAAAAGAAATAAATAGAAGAAATGTAAAATACATCATTGGAAAAATAACTGACTAGCAAAAGATATCCAGGAGAGATAATTTCAGAATTATTAGACTACCTGAAAGCCTGTATTAAAGAACTCAGACATCTTTCCACAAATCATCAAGGAAAATTTGCTCTAATATTGTAGAACCAAGTCATTGAAAATCCATCTATTTAAAAAGATCCCCAAATATAAAACTCCAAGGAATATTGTAGCCAAATTCCAGATCTATCAGGTCAAGGAGAAAATACTGCAAACAGCCAGAAAGAAGCAATTTAATTATCAAGGAGCCACAGTCAGGATTACAGAGGACGTAAGCAGCTTCTACATTCAAGATCAGAGGACTTGGGATGATATTCCAGAAGGCAAAGGAGCTTGAATTATAACCATGAATCAACTATCCAGAACTAGCAAGCATAATCTTTCAGGGGAAAAGATGGACATTCAATGAAATAGGGGATTTTCAAATTTTCCTAATATAAAGACCAGAGCTGAACAGAAAATTTGATCTTCATATCCAGATTCAAGAGAAGTATACAAAGATAAACAGGAAAGAAAAACAAGACAAAACAAAATATGGAATTCAATAAGGTTTAAAAAAAAATTTATATCCCTCCATCCCCCTTCATGGGCAGATGATACTTGTAATTCTTAACAGCTGTATTTCTAGTGTTTCTATTAGAGCAGATAGAAGTAATATATTTAGACAGAGGTTATAGATATACATTGACTTTGATGTAATGATAAAAAAAAATTAAGGGGTTAAAAAAAGATTAATGACAGAAAAGGAAAGAGGGAAGCAGAATGGGGTGAATTTTATTTCAGGAATATATATTCAGGAAGAGGCATAAAAAACATATTACAATAGGGGGAAAGAAGGGAGGTGAGCACTGTTTGGACCTTATTCTCATTAGATTTGGATCAAAGAGGGAATAACATACCACTCTCAGGTTGGTAAAGAAATCTATTTTACCCTATAGGGGAGTAGGAGAAGAAGAAAAGAAAGTGGGAGGGGAGACTGAGAGAAGCTGTAGTCATAAGCAAAACACTGGTGAGGAGGAGGTGAAAGGAGAGAGAGAAAAAATATAAATAGGATAAAATAGGATGGAGGGAAATACACAGTAATTTTAATTGTGAATGTGAATGGGATGAACTCTTCTATAAAAGAGAAGCAGACAGAATTGATTAAAATCCAGAAACCTATGTTATTTACAAGAAATCTGAAGCAGAGATACACATACAGAGTAAAGGTAAAAAGCTAGAGCAGAATACATTATGCTTCAGCTGAAGTAAAAAACAAACAAAAAACAGGGAAAATAGATGGAATAGAGCAGTTTAATAGAATAATAGGGGTGGAAGTCAGATTGTTTCATCTCCTCAGGAATGTTTAAAGAGCTTCTCTTTAAAAATATTCCAGTTTTACCTGGGGATGAGTACTTGAAATATCTTCATTGAGTTCACAGCTTGAAGCAACATTGACTGTTTCCTAATAACCATCCCATCATTTTGATTCTAGCATCCTCACGAGGTAACGAGGTATGAGATGCATTTTTTGGCTAGGATTAAATAAAATTTGAAGTTTTTCCTTATTATATTTTCAGAATAAAAATAGTGAGAATTTGGAAACACAATGGTATCTCAGCACTCACCTGCTTCAAAACTCATTGAAATCAGTACTCAATGCATTTCAAAGACGAAAAAAAAATGCTTCAGCATTTGATCTTGCTCGATACTATGTGAGATGTGGAAAATCCCTACCCAAAATGACTACTCAGAGATCACTCAAAGTAGAAAGTGACTACTCAGAAATCACTCAAAGTAGAAAGCAGATTGTTCATTATTAAATTCTCATGAGAATGAGCAGTCCCACCATGAGATAAGCTTGTGGTAGGAGGGCTGAAGAATTAGTAGATACACAACTTTTATAGATTTTGTTACTAGAGAATGCATCACAAATAAGAACATTGAGAGGGAGAGGGGGCATCTAACTGGTTGTTGCTATCTGAAGAGATTGGAATGAAAGAATTATGTTTCCCCGAAATCACCTGATTTCTAGGAAACAGAAAATCAGGCCTTCAGGCTTTAGATTAATCAAGCAGACAGTGTTTAAACTAATAGTCTAAATACCAATAAATGTTAAATATTGATAAATGTCATTAACTCAGGTTAAGTAAATATGTATCTATAGCTAGTCAAGGCTCAAGTAAATATAGGCTTGCACATATTGTACTTATGCAGAAATAATGAAAATAAAATACAGAAAAAGAATTCACACATTCCCGTAAGTTCTTCACCTTATTTTTCTATTCCACATGATACTCACCACATTTTGTTGTCATCTTAGTTGAACAATAGGGATGTGGTTAGCCAAACATACTGTTCAGCTCCTGCCACTGATGCTACTTGCCCCCCTTCACCACAGCTAGCTCCTCCCCAGCAAAGATGAGTGAGCAAGTTAGAGTCCATGATTTAGAGCTTATGACCTTAGGCAGGTACATTGTGGGGCAGTTTCTGTAGGATGATATTGCTATAGCATATGATCTCTTGGCTTTCAAAACAATAGGACTGGAAGGGGGACTGAATGGCAGAAGTCAGAGCACTGGCAGTAACAGGAGCCTGAGCAGCAACTCCAAAAGCAGCTAGGGACCCAAGATTCCTGGCAGCCCTGAGTCCCATCAGCCATTAGAGCTCTGGGCAGAGGAGGATCCAGGGCCCCCCAATCTCCAAAGCAGCTTGGATAGCATGGGGGAGGGGGAAGAGTATGAAGATCATGATTCATCTCAGAAAATGAGTTGGGTCAACAAAGGAGGATTGTTTTGTCCTAAACTGGACTGGCTTATTTCTTTGCCACTGGAAGCTCCTATTTGTCCCTTTGGAGAATCAGATAGGGAGGGATGGTTATGCTGCAGAATGGAAATATAGTCCTTACAGGGAAAATTCATTCAGTACTCATTAGTTTTGCCACTCACTAAGCCTTCTGAAACCAATTAATGAGTACTAAGGTACCACTATAATATTAAAATACTTTATCTTCTAATTCTAAGAAGATTAAGTTATTCCTGCTAGGAATAACAGACATATCATTGGATGAAATTAGATTACTTTTAGGCTAGCAGATCTGCTACTTTTATTTTTATTAGTAACTTGTAAGCAATTTGGGAGCAAGGAATGTGTAATTTTCTTCTTGGAATTCCTATCTAATATAGTGCCTTGCACATAGTAGGAGCTTAATAAGTCTGTTGATTTTTAAGGCTTAAATTTTTTACTAAACAATGTTCATTTTCTGTATTTATATCTCACTACTACTTTTTTTGTAATAACAGCTGTTCTCTTAGTAAAGCGACCTGAGGGTTTATTATTCTAGGGTATTATTAGGAGCACCCTGGTCAAACAAGATTAAAGGTTGTCCTAAAACGAGGTATAGACATCTCCCACTAGATGATTAAATCTTCTTGATGGGGTACAAACCTGTAGTCTGGTGCACATCTTCCAAGTCTTCATTTCCTCAAAAGTAAATAAGGTAATTTTAGGTTGTTAAGGTTATCTGATATAAACTTACTGAGGTTGAGGGAAGATGAGGAAAGAAGAGGGGGACAAGAAGAGAAAGGAAGGGAAGGAGAAAGAGGGAATAGGGAGAAAGAGGTGCTATGGAAGGAAAGAAGAGTGAGAAGAGAGAAGAAAAGAGAGTGAAGCAAAGTAAAAGACTCCAAAAACAGACACAAAACAAGATTTATAGTATAGCACAGAATTAAGGCTTTATGAGAGACAGAACAAAGAAAGCACATTTGTATGAATTTAAATCAAAACCAGGCTTTTCTGCTCAGGATAGGCATTTTCACTGAAGATGCATGCTCCTTGCATATTCACCATCTGAGAGATATGTTTTAATGATGTAACTATCAGGCTTTGTAGTAAACAAAGTGAGTATTATGAGTATTATGGAGCCCAGCCTGACTTTATTAAAGTTTGAAAGAAAAAAATATTTGAAAATTCATGTATGGTATCTATCCCAATGCAACTGGATCACTGTAGGAAAGAGAAATGAGAACAGATTGCTTACATTTTGCCTTTTTTTTTTTTTAAAGCACACATAACCAAATTCTCTAAGAGGAGATATGTTCCAATCTCCATAGGGCAACAACCCAAATTAAGGATAAAATCCGCCAGCTGGAATCATTGATGGAAGACATTTTGCGGGTGGTAAAGTAACAAAGTCTCTTGAAAAAAAAAATGACAAGTATATGTTGTAGGCTCAATGGAATTTGCTTAATACATTGCACATTTGTCACCAACAGTCAGTATTTGGGGTGCCAGAAGACATAATTTCTTCATTATACCATCAAATGCTTGTCAGTTCTGGAAAATGAACCTTGGGATAAAAAAAAAAAATTCAATCTTATTGCCTTTTCATTTAAAAGCACATCCTTTGCTGGTCAGGAATTTGAATGGAGCAGTTGAGTCCATAAAAAAGATATGTTAGCCAGGCCAATAGAAACAGGGGTCATTTGGCTACCTTTGAATCTACTTTTTAAACCCCAGGACCACTCAACACACCCTGGTGGCCAAGGGAAGAAAAGAATGAATAACCATTTTCTCAAGGTTCCAAAGATGAATGGAAGCCAGTGGTGGAATTAAGGCTGCAATTGGAGAGACTAGTTAAACTTTTATCTTGCTATTAGGTCATATAACAGATAACATGCTGGACTTGAAGTCAGGAGGATTTATCTTCCTGAGTTCACATCCAGTTGTGAAGATTTTGGGCAAGTCACTGTGACCTCTTAGACCATAGTATGGCCAGACCCTTTTATCCTCCATATCTCTCAAAGTCTGTTTAAGTTCATATTCATTTTTTCCAAGATACTATCTATTCATTTCATCGGCCATCCTCCTTTTCTTTTGCCTTCAATCTTTCCCAACATCAAGGGTCTTTTCCAATGGGTCTATTCCTCTCATTATGTGGCTAAAGTATTTAAGCTTCAGTGTTTAAGCTTGCAGTGAGTAGCCTAAATTAATTTCTTTAAATATTGACAAATTTGACTTCATTTCTGTCCAAGGGACTCTCAAGAATCTTTTCCAAATTCTCAAAATTTGAAAAAGCATCAATTCTGTGGTGCTCAGTTTCCTTTACAATCCAACTCTCACAGCCATACATTGCTACTGGAAAAATCAGCTTGACTATATGGACCTTTGTTGGCAAGGTGATGTCTCTGATCTTTAGTACGTTGTTTAGATTTGCCATAGCTTTCCTTCCAACCAGCAACTGTCTTTTAATTTCATGGCTATTGTTAGCGTTTGCAGTGATCTTTGAGCCCAAGAATATATTTAACACTGCTTCTATTTCTACTCCCTCTATTTGCCAATTAGAACCTATTGTCAAAATCTTTTTTTACTGTTAAGCTGTAAACTAGCTTTTCCACTCTCTTTTTCACCATCAAGCAACTTCTTCCTTCCTTCTCTTTCTGCCATTATAGTACAATCAGCTATATATCTGGGATTGTCAATATTTCTTGCAGCAACCTTAATTTCAACTTTTGATTCATCCAGCCTGGCATTGTGCATGATGTCATCTGGATATGTTAAATGAATAAGGTGATAATATACAACCAAGAATATTCCTTTTTCCTAATCCTAAACCAATTGGTTGTTCTGTTTTTGGTTCTAATTGCTTCTTCTTGGCCCATAAACAGGTTCTTCAGTATGAGGTAAGAATGATCTGTTACTTCCATCTTTGACCAGATTCATTCAGCCTCTTGTTACCTCACTGAGTCTTTAGTTGATCTCCTTGCTTCAGCTCTTTCCTCTCAAATCCATTTTTTATACAGTTGCCAAATAGATTTTCCCAAATCATAGGCCTAACTAAGCTATACCCTGTCCAGAACATTTCAGGGGCTCATTGACTCCTAGGATCAAATACAAATTTCTCCATTTGGCATTTAAAGCTCTTTATGATCTACTTCTCTAACCTCCTTTTCCTATAAGCTTAGCATATGTTATTCCCTTTCATAATGGAATATCCCCTTCAAACACGATACTTGACCTTAAAGAATATGGTATAGTAGAAAGAATACAAGTTTTAGAATCAGAGGACCTGGGTTCAAATTCTGACTTTGCCACTTATCACTTATTATCTTGGGAGAGCTGAAATATCTCTGGGCCTCAGATTCCCCAGCTGTGTAATGAGGGAGTCGAATTAGCTGATCTCTAAAGACCCTTCTAAATGCATGTCAATGCACTGGCTGGCTACTATCCTCGGTATTCTCTCATTATCTCTTCCTCCTAGAATCCCTTAATTTTTTTTCAGAGCTCAGCTCAAATGCTACCTCTCACATAAGGTTCTCCAACTCCTCCCAGCTTCTAATCTAATCAATCATTCAACCAACAAACATTAAGTGCTTACAATGAACCAGGCACTATGCTAAGTGCTGGGGGTACAAATATAAGCAACAGAAAGCCAGTCCCTACCCTGAGCAAGATTGTATTAGGGAGGGGGAATGACACATAATAAGTAGCGTGGTAAGGGATGTGGAAGGGATGCAGCAGAAAATGAAGAAAGCCTGATGCAGATGAGTCAGCAGTGTAGCTTGGAGATGAATGGCAGAAACCATGGATCTTCTCTGCACCCTGCTTCCCAGTCTGGTTTCAGCTCCAAGAAACAAGAGACTTCCTTTCTTGTCTTTTTCCCCCTTTTCTGCCTCCTTTTGTAGATTTCCTTCCCCAATTACATTGTAAATTCCTTGAAGGCAAGAACTTAATTTTATCCCCACAGTCCCAGTACTGTGCCTGGCAACGGTAGATGCTTACTAAATGTTTATTGCATAGTATTATGTATATTTCCCTCCATACATTAGAGATTCTCAGAGGGACTAGTTAATCATAAGGAGAGGTCTTGGGCAAAAGATGCTTCTGTAAGGAGAAGTTATCTTGAAGGGAGTCAGCTTCCAGGGTGAAGATTTCTATGGTCTAGGGGACAACGTCTTGTGGAAGAGAGTCAACATTGAGCATTGAATTATTTTCCCCATAAAAATTGCCTTTTATCTACTGTGTTCATATACATATGTATGCCCACACTGTCTTCCCCAGTAAAATGTAAGCTCCATGAAGGACTATTTTTATCCTTGTATTCCCAGAACCTAGCATAGTGTCTGACATATACTAAATAATAAAATTAATGAATTATTTAATAAATGTTTACTATTTTTAAAGCTTTGTAGTTAAATTTCTCTTGTTCGCCCATGTTTTTGCTATAAATGTTTCAGAAAAACTTTCCTAGGAGGTTAACTTTTCCTTTATATTCATTCATCCATAGGATTATAGATTCAGAACTTTAAGAAGGCCATATGTCTTCCAGTGCAACCCCCTCACATTGCATAAGAAAATAATTGAGGCCCAGAGGTCTGAATTGCCTTTATTTGCCCATTTAGAGGTAGGGACTGGGACTGGCTCCCAACCCAGTACTTAAGTTTAGTTACCCTTTCAGCACACAGTACAAGGCACTGTGAGAGATGCTGAGATAAAGATGAGAGGGGTGACTGATCACGGAGAGGCATCTAAGACATGTACACAAATAGCTACCATTTGGAATAAGCTAAGTGCACAAGAGATAGGACCAAAAATCCGTTTGTTCAAAAGAGGGAGAGAGAATCCTTATTTGCGGTGAGAGTGAAAAAGGGAAGGAAGTTATGAAAAGAGATGGCATCTGAGTAAAACAGCAAATGAGATAGTAGAAAGGTTTTAGGTTTAAAGATTGGGGTTCTGCATCTTGGTGATGCAAGACAAAATCACCTCAAATCTCTAGCTCTCAGTTTTTTCATCTAATAAAATGAAGCAGCTGGGTCAGATTGATTTCTAAGGCCGCTTCCATCAAGGAAACTAGGATGTTACTAAAAGGCAGGGAGAAAGCAGGGAGAACATTAGAGACATATGGTATCACTTGAACAAGGTAAGACCTGTTTAAAGGATTGCATCTAGTTATTTGGCTGGAATACATAGAAGCAGAAGCCTTGAATGCCAAACTAAGGCATTTGTATTTTATTTGAAGATTTATTTTTCTGAGTGTTTTGACTTAGAAAAGAATTGAATCATATTGAATCATACTGTTATTTGGCTCCTTTTCATGAGTATTTATTAAGTACTTTCTATGTGCCAGGGATACAAAGACAAAAACAGTTCCTGCCTTCCAGGAAGATTTTAATGGAGGAGAAAACATGCCAAAAACTGTACAGAGAATATGTGTGTATAAATATACTATACATACACATTCTGTGTGTGTGTGTGTGTATATTTGGAGAGAGACCCAGACAGGGAGAGGGGAAGAAGGCAGAGGTGGGGAGGAGGGAGAGAACAAGAGTAAGTAACAAGGTAATCTAAGAGGGAGAACACTAACATCTGAAAGACTGAGAAAAGCCTCCCTACAGAAGTGGGGTTTGAGCTGAGTTTTAAAGGAAGCTGGGAAGCAAACAAGAGAGTGAGCATTCACATCCAGTTTTGAGTCTGGTGTTCTTCCTTTAAAAACTACAGACCATGAAAACACACACACACACACACACACACACACACCTATAACAAGGAAAAATCATTGAGTCCTCCTTCTCTCCCACATTCCATTCCCAAGGGGGTCCATCTTAAAAGACATCAGTAGTGTCCAACATAGACTGCTACTGACTCACTTTTTGCCACATTAGGACTTGTGTGCCACACAGGCCTTCTATGTCTTGACCTGATGAAAGGAATGATCCTACACTAGTCTTGTTTAGAGCATGTTTGACGTCCCAGCATGCTCTACCACTTGTTCAAAACCAAATAGCTCCACATACAATTTTAAAATGTACATTGAGGAATATAAACCCCTTTTAATTCTACTGCCTTCCGCTTTAAGGATTTCCTATTTATTTTGTATATAGCTTGCTTTGTATATATGTGTTTGCTTGTCTCTCACATTAGATTGTGAACTCCATGAAGGCAGGAACTGTTTTTTGCCTTTTTTTGTATCCCCATTATTTAGCATAGTCTCTGGGCACCTTGTATGAGTTTAATGTTTATTGATTTATTAACTAAAGCTCAGTAGGGAAGATTGCTCAAAAGGCTGGGAGTCCCAGAAATATTATCCACCATATATGACAGAAAATTTCTAGATTTTGCTAACTTCTTGGGGTAGTTGGTTTGAACCAAACTTTGTAGTTCTGGTTTGATTGGATGGATTTGTTAACTCAGCAAACAAAACTTGTAATAGGTGATTTAAATCTCTGTAAAAACAAAATTTGTTCAAGAGAACATTGTTCAAAGGAACGTTTAAAAACTGCTAAATGTGAGCATTTTTGACTAGTGATTAAGAAGCAACTTGAAAGTTCTGTGGGTAATGTCAATCAAGCAGAAAAAATGGGAAAAATTATTTTATCTTTCCAATCAAAGATTCCTAATCAAAGAGATGTGTCATGTATAGGATCACTACAATGATGCACTCATAATATTGTGCTTACTGTGGTTGTTCATCTATGAACTCTAGAAACACAAAGCAGAAATAATCAATGACTGTAGAGAATTTGGCCCAGAACACTATGTTCAAGACACAATGAATGAAATTATGAAATCTAATTTGCTATGTGACAAACAAACCATTCAGACACAAAACAACCTCAGGACCTAAAAAAAATTGGGAGTTCCATTCAAGTTGGCTCATCAGGCATTAATACATTTATAAGAACACAAGATTTAATTTACTTCCCAAGTTTCCATATTGTTTCTTTGCTTTAAGAGACACTGAATAAGCTAGTCCATTTAAGTTACTTATTTTAATGAAATAAAAAAGCCATTGTTTGAAGCCATTTTACTATTTCAGCTTCTAATTAATTTCCTGTCCTGTTCCTTAAGGAAATAAATTTCTTGTAATATAACAAAGAAGGTTTTTAAATGGTATTGTTAGTTACTGCCCAAAGATATTGAAATACGTTTTAATTTCTTAATAATATTTTAAGATGAATCAAAGTTGGTGTGCTCAAATGACTCAAAAGTATTGAAGATGGTATGATTCTAATACAACAATTTTCCACAATTATGTTGGGAAATACCAAATTGCAATCTGACCTACTCAAAGAAAAAAACAAAACCAAGTGATTCATGCCCTGACTGCCAATGCACTCCAGCTAAGCAGGAAGTCTCATGTAACTCAATCTACCTACCACCAAGAGAGCAAGTTGAACTAAATTCACATATTCATAGATCATAGATTTGGAACTGGAAGAGACCTTATTCCAAAGCATGCCCAACTCAATTCATAGCCTGAAGAAGATTGAGAGTGGAGGGAGATATATGATATCTGTTCCAGTATCTGAAGGGTGGTCTTATGAAAGAAGTTCTAAACTTCCTTTTCTTGGCTTCAGAAGATGGAACAAGATGTAATGGATGAATTGATAAATAGTCAAAGGATATAAAAAGGCAATTTTCACAGGAAGAAATCCAAGATATCATAGCATATGAAAAAATATTCTACATCACTGACAGAGAATGCAAATTTAAAACTCTAAAGTACCATCAGATAGGCAAAACTGACAAAAAAGGAAAAGACAAATGCTGCAAAGACTGTGGGGAAAAAAGGTACTTTAATCCTCTCTTGGTAGAGCTGTAAACTAGACCAACCATTCTGAAAAGCAATTGATACTATACCAAAAAAGCTATTAAACTGTAACCCATCAATATTCCTACTAGGTCCACACTCAAAAGAGAACAAATAAAAAGGAAAAGGATTCCTATGTACAGAAACATTTATAGCAGCACTTTTTGTGAATGAGGATAGGCTTATCAATTGGGGAATGGCTGGACAAGGTAGGGATGTGTGTGTATGAAGGTGATAGAATACTATTATACTATAAGAAATGATAAAAAGATATGGTGTTTCAAAAAAACCTAGGAAGAATTATGTGTGAATGGATGCAAAGGGAACAGAACCAGGATAAAAATTTATAAGGATAAACAACTTTGAAAGATTATGAACTCTGATCAACACAATGACCCAAAAGTCTTAAGATGAAAGACACTATTCTGCCTCCAGAGAGAGCTGACAGATTAAATAAAAACTGAAGCATTATTTTCTCTTATTTCTTTTTTTTCTTTCTGGAGATAGCTAATATATGAATTTCTTTAGCTCGATGATACATATATGTAATAGTTTTTTTCCCTTTGTTGTCTTAATGGGTGAGAGAAAATTCAGAATTGAAAAGATAAAAATGAATTTAAAAAGAAAACAAAACCTATGAGTTATAAACTAAGACTTTTAAAATGGATTATTCATGAGAGGTATGCTTAATATCAGTGGGTTAAAAGTATGTTTTCATTATGTAGGATACAAGAACATATGTTTTTTTAAAAAAAGATTTAGGGTGGAAGTTATAGGAAAACTGATTTTGAGCTAGTATTAGAGGAATATTTGGGATATCTTGATAGGGAATAAATTTCCTGTCCATTATATAGATGTTTGCAAAGAAGATGCGTAGCCATTTGTCAAAATATTCTAGAAGAGATTTTTTTTTTAAATCAGGAGTGGAATTATTAGATAATTAAACAAGAATTAGCCACTATTTACAAGAGGTATAACAAGATGAATTGAGATATGAGTGTGTGTGTGTGTGAGAGAGAGAGAGAGAGAGAGAGAGAGAGAGAGAGAGAGAGAGCGCACTACTAGTGCAGTTACCAGAGAATCCCTGATCAGTTATGGTTTGACTCTTAAAACCAACATTCTATCACAAAACTGGTATAAATACAGCTTTCAATAAATATTAATCTGATATACTTAATCGAGGAGGGGTGCACAACCCAATTCAGTAAACATTTATCAAATGCCTACTACATATGCCAGGCACTGTGCTAAGTTAAGTGTAGGGGACACAATTAATAAAAAGACAGACTCTACCCTTAACAAGTTTACAATCTAAAGGAAGAAGCAACATACAAAAGGAGGCAGAAGGAGGAAGGTAGAGAAAATAGGATGTTAGGGGATTCCCGTGGGGTGGGCCATGGAGTTTAAACCAGGAAACAAATTCCAAGTGGAATGATTAGCAAAATGCTTATTATTCCTCAAGCTTCCTCCCTTTTTTTTTTTTTCTCTCTCTTTTCCCCAACCCTTGACCAATTGCAACAAGATTGGTGTTAAAAACTTCTTGGTGAATGCATGGAAGAATACTAAACATGTGAGAATTGTTAAGAGTTTTCTATAATTACAATAGGAGATGCTTAGGTTTGCAAAATGATATCCACTTATCTCATTTGATTCTGTGACAGATATTCTATAGATGCTCATTTTGCAAATGAAAAACCTAGGTTTGAGAAGTCTGATGACATGTATGGCCACACATAGGTAAGGTATCTCTTATCTCCCATCCCAATTTTCTTGGTTGTTTCTAAGACAATATTAACTCTTAGTAGATTATAATCAATTTGATGATGGAGGGCAGGAATGAAAGTTAGAGAGATATTGATGGAATGGGACATAATATTGATGTAATCTTGGGTAATCCTCTCATTTTTCATGAGAAAACAATGGCTAGATGATTTTCTCAAAGTCAAATGATTAAAAGACTTAAGTAGCAGAGCTAGTTATTTGAATCCAAATCCTGATTGTAAATCAAATTTCTTCCTATGCTGGTTCTAACCGGTATGAGTAGATGACAAAATTTCTTCAAACTTTAAATCCTATTCTCCTATGAAGATAGACATGGATTGTATACCCCATCAGAGAATTTTGCTTGAGCTTTAACTAAAAGGAGATAAGAAGAACAGCTGCATAGGAAGAAAGATAGGAATTCCAAAGAGAAACTTAAATTTTGAGATTTTGCTCAATTCCAAAAAGAAAGTTAAACTTAGAGATTTTGCTCAAGGCTTGAGATCTTGCTAACTCTGACCCCCATTCAACTTTCCTTGCTTAGGACTTAGAGACAAACAAATCTGCTTAAATGGACTAACTTCCCATTGCTGCCCTGTAATAGCCAACATCCTTTTATACCTTTGAACTGGCGGTATGTACCCCCATGCCTCGATTAGTCTCTTCTTCTTTGTCTCTGCCTCTCTGGATCCCTGGTTGTCTAATACACAGTTCAAAGGCCATCTTCTGCCAATATTCTCTGGTCCTCCAGCTGCTGGTGCCTTCCCTTTCTAGGTTTCCTTGTCCCTAACTTTATATGTATTAGTCTATACATATATGTGTCTTCCTCTATTGAAATATGAGTTAAGATAAGGACTATTTTACTTCTGTTGCCTTGCATAGAAGCACTTAATAAATGCTTTTTTATTGAGTGTGCTATTTGCAAGCTCAATAAAAGGTAATTTTTGAGGAACTCATATATTGTGTTCATGTACAAGGAGCATGACTAGCGCTAGACTTTTGAGTCAGTAGCCTGGTGTGTTCAAATCCCTTCTCAGAGACAATATGGACAAATTATAGTCTCTAGAACCTCAGTTTTTTCATCTGTAGATGGGAATAATACTTGCATTATCTACTTTATGAGGCTGTAAGGAAAGCACTTTGCAGGTCTAACGTGCTATGTAAGTATCTTACTATTTTTACATACACAATATACTTTCATGGCACTCTGCATTTCTAAAAAGGCTATTCATTCATTCTGCATTTATTAAGCCACTATGGTGGCCACTATGGTACTGTTTAGGGGACAGTGAGAAGCACAAAAGTAGAATAAGGGGTGTCCCAATCTCAAAATGGCCACCAGTCTAAATAGGAAAAAAATTTTTTTTAAAAATTTGTTTTTTAATAAATGAATATAAGCAAGTCAAAGGTTGGACAAGTCTATATATCAGTGCCATAAAATGCAAATACTACACCCACTAACAATCACCATCACTATACTACTACTACACAATTTAAAGTTAGTGAAACACTTGAACAAATATCATAATATTTAATGCTTACAATGACTCCATAGGGTACTATTACTATTATTAGAGATCCACTCTGCAGATGAGAAGTAAAACTTAAAATATGCTAAGTGACTTCTCCTAGGGGGTCACTTAACTAGCATTAATATAGGATATAGGATTTGAATCCAAGTCCTCTCCATAGCCAGTACTTTTTATCCCTATACCAACCTGCTTCAGGGAGAGCACAACATGGTTCCTCTTTTATGTGAGCAACTCCTACACAAATACAAAGCAAAACAATGATTAGTGAGGCTTAATGGGCCTTTTTTCATGTACAGTTACTCTATGAAGCCCAGCTTTTAGAGACATCCCAAAACTAGAAATGAGAGAGAATACAATATACAGCTTATGCTGCTCCTGCAATTACAAAGATTGGCTTGCCTTTTCATTTCATTTAAAGGAAGAGCTGAAAAAAAAATTTAGGGTTTTTTTAAGGGCCAAAAATTCGTCACTAATAAAATCAACCAAATGGTAAGTTTTCAACATACCTTAAGGGAACGCCTAATACTAAATAAATATCTGGAGCCAACAGATTGAAAAATGTTATTAGATTGACTAATATAGGACAAGAGACAAGACAGTTGAACAAACAGGAACCAATTCTCTTTCCCCCCAAAAAAACCATCATCTTTATAAGCTGTAGCAAATTCATGAAACTGGGAGTAAAGGCTTCTCTGTGATTTGTAATTATAATTTGTAATTATATGTAATTAATTATAATTTGTAACCTTATAATAAAGAGTATCTGATAATCCAAAAATATCTAGAAAAAGACATTGCTAATTACATTTACTTTTACTTGCCAATTACTAAACTGTACCTTTAAATTTATTTCAGAGAGAATATGAAGTTTTTTTTTTTCTTTTCTAAATAGGAGTTTAATTCATCTGAGGGTGGCTTCAACACAAGCTGGCATTTTTGTAGAGTTTTGTGGAGATGATACCATCCATGCTAACAGAGAGCAGAGATATGGTCAATACAAAAATAATTACCATCTTTTGTACAGTGCGCTGGTATGAACTTGTTTGATGCTGTGGGGAGATTCAAAATACTTCAAAAAAAATAATGATTCTGTATCTCGAAGACCTGTGAAGGAGTGAAAAAGTTATTGACCTTCCCCATCCTAAACCCAGGTCCCCAAACTCCATGCTAAGAATAGATAATTTGCTAAGGTACCAAGAACCCTCAAATCAAGCAGTTTCCATTTTAAGAGTGCTAAGTTTAAGAGAAACCTTTCTTGAAGTAGGGAAAAGTAATAAAATGGATATTGTTTAAAACTGCAGAGGAACCTCAAACTTCCTTGCAATTTTCTAAGAGGGGAATGATAATTAGATGATTAGGAAAAAGAAAAGAAGTGAGCATCTCAAGAAAGGAGTTGAAGGGTACACCTTCTAACACTTTTGATAAATGCTTAAACATCTTTCATGATTAAGTCCTCCCAACATTTTAAAAAGTCAACTTTGCTAGTGACTAACAAAGTTGACTATATATTAAGAATTAAGGGCTCATTAGTTCTTTTCAGGGTTTAATATTTATATTCATTAGTCAGATATTGATAAGAGTCGACACTGATATTCTTTTCAGAAATCTGGCTATGTGTGAATGAATAAGCATTTGCACACATTCTGGATGTAATTTGCTTCTATCAGCAAATGTGAGGTTATTAAATTTAGTTTCATGACACAGGCAACCATCTAGACATTAATTATGGGTCAAACCCAACTATGGACATAGTAGTTTTTTTAAGGATTCACATTCATGTACATGTGGGCAAAACCCAACATTAGGCTTAGGTTTCATCTGTCTAGCCTCCCCACAAAAGATGGCTCAAGTTGGAGAGTCTACTCCTGGCTAGCCTCCTCAGAGAGGTCACCATCTGGTGGTGGTTGAGGAATGCCAAGGTTATAAACACTAGACTAGGTTGGAATTATTCTCACTCTGTCCTCCTATGGCATCAAGGCGATGTTGCCAAAGTAGGATGATCTGCTTTAAATGCAAGCAGCTGTAACTTTTAACTTTTAGAGATCCACTTGGCATATCATTTAGGTGGTTAGTTATTCCTGTGACTTTTCCTCACTTTTAAAGATCTCATTCTCAATTTGTGACATGAATAAACTATGTACCTTTTATTAAAAAAATAGAATAAGTCAACTAGTTTACAAAAATATAGTAGAACACAGTCCATTACATATTAAAAATGGAAGAAATGCCTAATGAAATAATGCTGACTTGCATACAAAGCATCTTGAGAGGAGAAAGTGAAGCACTCTGATAGAGAACTCTTTGTTTTTCTGTGGGATTGTAGGAGTTGTGAAATTATGCAAATATCAACTTGAAAATCTAAGTGATACTTTAAATAGTAAAACCATAAAATATTGTACTTTGCAATATATGTAGTACATAAAAAAAACCTTTTTTTTTTACTTGAAACAAAATAAGTTTTGAGATTTTGCAAAGAAAACTGCATTCTCACAGCAAGTCTAAAAACCATGTAAAAATTCAATCAGTATTAAAATTAAATTTTGTTTCCCATATTTACAAATGATTAAATTTATATTAAACTCTTCAAGAAAATTTTCCAACCATGATGCTAAACATTTCTATTACAGTGTGAATTACAAAATAATCTATAACAATTCTAATAGGGGCCATATATAGTTTTATTTAAATATAAAATAATTTAACACTGCACAGCAAACTAATTTATAGGTATAAAAATAGATTCTGTTTAGCAATCAAAAATAAACAATACATAAAAAGACCAAAACATACAATTATCATAAAATTTGGAAGATTAAGGCAACATAAATATTTCAAGTAATTTTATGAGATTACTTTACTCATATAACAGCCAGATGTTATTAAAACATCCCAAAATAGACAGAGCTCAATTTTTTTTTTCAGTACAAATTTTCCCTTTCAGTTCTCTTCTAAATATATTAGCGTATCTTCTTAAACACTGTACAAGAACAATTAATCTAGATTGGTCATTGGGCTGTCAAAGCCACTATCCTGCTGACTAGTTTGGGGAGCCAGTAACAATTTTCTTGAATGCTGAAGAAATGCTGAAGAACGAACTGCACTGTTCAGTTTTTTGAAGTCTGATTTCAGTATATCAGAGGTGTGGTGAGATACCTGCCCAGAAGGCTTATTTACCTGCTCTGTCTGAGTTCGTTTGTCTTCTCTTTTGACAACAGGAATGTGATCACTTTGACATAAGAATTGTTTACAAAATTTATTGGCTTTTTCTTCTGCATTAGAAAGGCAAGCTTTTGTTGGAAATTGCATGAAGGAAACTGATTCTATTTGTTTATCCAGGATCCCTTGTTGCAAAGGAAGTAAAAACGATGCATCATTGCTACATAAGTCCTCAGGAGTTACACTTTTTGAACTCCAGTCAAGGGAATCACTGGTACCTTCACCTTCTTCATCCTTTACTGGAGTTTCCCGAATATCAAAATTCGGATTTTTGTCAGCTATGATCTGCTGACTACACTCAGTCTGTGAATTACATTTACGTTCTTTTAAAAAGCGTTTTTCTTTTAGACCTTGAAATGTTACATGATTGGCTCCTGAATCAGAAAGGCCAGGAGCCTGGGAAGGTATGTGTACATTTTCACATTGCACATGAAGGCCAGTTTTGCTTTTTCCACCTTCACCAGAAACAAACTCAGGATGCATATTTCTTGGCAAATCATCTTGCTGCTTGCATGCAGTCACACTGCTCAGAATGCCTGAAGATGCTTCTCTGAAAGCAACATGCCTTGTTTCCATGTGTTCTGTATCTTCTAACCGTTGTCTTAAGTTACAAGGTAAATAATTCTGAAGGGCTTGCTCACTGCCTGCCTTAGGGATATTATTCCTGCTGCTTGATTTGTTTTCCATATGGCTTCCTCTACTCAGATTCACATAATTTCTTTTTGACTGTTCAATTCCAGGCAGTAGCTCAGATGATCGAGACACTGCTAATAGTACAAGGAAAGAAAACACAAAATTAGAGGAAACATTAAAAATGAAAATAATCTTTTCAAAGTATTTTAGAAAACTTTATCCACCAAAGCTAGAAATTCTTGGGCTGTGTTTCTAAATGACCAATTCAACATTGAGAATGAGCTTGCTCTTTCTCTGCCCTTGTTTTATAAGGCAAAAACCCAATCTCTAAAAGAGTGGGAAGAGTAGGAAAAAACAAATTACTGAAGTGATTCGTTTTTTACATACCTGATGATGAATTTTTGATCTGGGCTTTATTAACAACAGGTGTTTCCAGCATTTTAGCCATTGTAGCAAGCTTGCTAGCAGCATTCATGATTTTTTTCTCGGCCCTATTTGGAATTTCAGAATATTAAATCAATACAGTTCAGAGGAAAAATTAGTTTCTCTACCCCCTTAAGCTTTCTGTTATCCATTCCCCTTTGCCAGTTTTTAGAGCAACACAGCCATAAATTTCTTTTACCTCAAATGTCATGTAAAAACACTTTAGTTTTTGTAACTAGGAAAAATAGTCGAACAATCACATGACGTTCCAGCTCTCTCAATGCAACAAAATTTTGCTTATTTACTGTGGACTTAGACTTACCCTTCCTGCTTTCCATCGTCCTGCAGAAGTTGATGCAGGCAAACCAGGTAGTATTTGCGCATCCTCTGAGCAGTCTCTTGCCGCTCTTTAAATAGTTCTGCTTTTAGCAATTCAGCTGCTCTCTCTTTACTTCCCTGTATATACCGAATCATATCACCTACAATGCATGAGGTAAAAAATGTACAGAGCATTTAAAAAAAAAAAAGAATGTCCTAAAGGGAAAAAGGAGATATTTCAGGACTATTTTCTAGAAAAATGGACTAATAGGAAAGTTTAAAACATGATTTTTAAATAATGTCATGGAATATAAGGATTTTGTTTTGGTAGGGTCTGAAAAGAACTATTATATATTCAACTGAATGATGAAAAAAATCTGTCATGTTCTAAAAAATATCTTAGGCAAGAAAATACAGAAATTGGAAAAAGGAGAAAGATATTGTGATAGACTTTCAGAAGTGAAAAGGACAATTTATAAAGACTTGTCCCTTTGTTGAGATGTGAAGGTATTTGAGCTGAATATGTCATTAAAATACTAATTAACAATTCATAGGCTCATAGACTTAGTAGAGAGGGGCTTTACAGGTTTGACCCTGTCATATAAGGATGAAGCAGTTGATGCCTGGGAAGGTAAAAGAAGACAGTTTGGACCCATATCCTTTAGCTTCAACTCCTCTGGCTTTGTGTCCCCTGATACCTCTCTGTATAATCTTAATGACCTGTGTGCTTTCTTATCTGTAAAACAAATGAGTTGGACTCAATGCATTCTAAGGTGTATTTGAATTGAACAGTAAAGGAAAACTAGAAGAAAAGGGAAGGAGTTACTGTGAAATCAGACAAATCAAACTAGTTCTGTCTAAAGAAATTCCTCATACCTGTTCTAAAGGGACCATCATATTTATAGAGCACATATAATCTAAAAAGCTTTTGATTTAGATTTAGAAAAAAACTGAAGAATTATCACATATAGTTAAAATTAAATTTTTTGCACTTTTTACAATTGGTTCTACTTATGATTTATCTATAATATAATCAAGGGGCACTAGGTGGCAGTGGATAGAGAGCACGGACCCGGTAGTCAAAGGAATCTGAGTTCAAATAGGACCTCAGACACTTGACACAACTTACTAGCTGTGTGAGCCTGGGCAAGTTACTTAACTCTGATTACCTAGACCACCTCCCCAGTTATAAGAGTCAAAGTACAATTGAAGTATTACCCTACCTTAAAGAAAATGTTTGTCCACTATAGTATTAAGAATAATACCAGCTTTCTATACCTTGTGTAGGGAACAATGTGTATGTAGATCTAGGAAAAGGTATCAGCAATTATCTAAGACATGAATTTTTCACAAATACCTAATGTCTAAGTATTGAATTTACAAGAGCTACAAGAATCCCCCAATGATGTCTTACAATACCTTGAGATGATTGTTTTAACTCTCTATAGATTGAATGCATAAATTTTATAAGAACTCACTCTTAATTTTTTTTACGGCTTTAATGTAATGTCCACGAAGTTCTTCCAAACCCTTTCCACTGCATATCATGCAGCTATGGTCAACAGCACCTTCTGAAAATGATCTAAAAACAAACCAAAGGTTCAAAGTTCAGTTCAACATAGATTCATGAAATACCTACACCATGTGCTAGACACTGTGCTAGATGTTGTAGATTTAAAGAGAAAACAAAAACAAAAACAGAATAATCCCTGTATTCAAGGAACTTATATACTCTTATGGCAGGGAAATAACAAACACAAACTGTAAACTAAAGATAACATTTGGTTGGAATTACTATTTATTATTACTATTACACTCATAACGGGGGGATTCAGAAATGGATTAAGAGTAGAAGGTGACATTTGAGCTACGTCTCATTGAGAGTTAGGTCCTCCAAGAGGCAGGCCAAGGGCCAAGACTATTCTAAGCATAGGGAAGAGTCTATATGAAGGCAGAGAGGATGTAGAATGTCAGGTATGAAGAACTCAAGTAGGCCAGTTTATCTCGAATATCAGTATAATGAAAAGGAGAATAATGGGAAATAATCTAGAAAAATGAGTCAGATCCATACTGTAACAGGCTTTAAATGACAGGAGTTCATATTTTATTCTATAGGCAATAGATAGTCACTGAAACTTGAGTAGGGGAGTGACATAGAGCAATGCTTTACCAATATAAACTTGAGCAATGTGGAGAATGGAGACAAGGGTATTGATAAGGAAGTTATTGCACTACTCCAGGCAAGTAGTAATAGGCTGAATTAGGGTAGTGGATATGTCAATGAAAGAGACTGATGTTAGCAATATTGAGGAGGATAAAACAAACAAAACTTGATAGGTACTTGTTTATGGGAGTGAGGAAGGAAGAGAAAGAAAAGAATAGCAGATAACTCCTCTCTAGGTCTATACATCTGAGTAACTGGAAGGCTGGAAATACCCTCAAAAGGAAACAAGGAAATAAGGAAGAAGTAGGTTTTCTGGGAAAAGATGAATTCTGCTTTGCATGTTAGAGGAATGAACTAAGTGTCAGCTAATAAGTGATTATTCAGTTTCTGTTTATTCAGTTCTCTATTTGTGTGGAACTCAAATTTAAGTAAGGCAACTTATTCTATTTTTCAGGGAATTGTAATTGTTAGGAATTTCTTCCTTCTATTGAGCTAAAAGTCCTAATCCTTTGGACTTTTTACAATTGGTCCTACTTTTCCCTTATATGATTTGAGTTTAAGACATCTAGTCTATTTTGGATATGCTAAGTTTGAGATGTCTGTGGGATTATCCAGGTGGAAATGTCTAGCTATCAAGTTGGCAATATAGGAATAGAAGTAAGAATAGAAATAAAGCTATAATCTATGCATCTGAGAGATATGTGCATAGAAGACAGTCATTGAACACCCACGGAAACTAACGGGAATAAATAGAAAGATAGAAGAGGGTCTGGGACAGAACCCCGATTTACATGTGTACAAGGGGAAGACTATGCATGGTGATCCAGCAAAGTAAGGAGCTATCAGTGGAATGGTAAAATCATACTAAAGCAGTGTCAAGAAAACTCAGAACAGAGTATATCCAAGAGAGATTGATCAACAATGTCAAGCACTACAAAGATTTCAAGACAGATGAAAACAGAAATAACCACTGGATGTAACAATTAAAGATTACATAAAAACAAATCTCTAACAAAAAATTTCACTTGGAAAACAAGTGAACTGTTTCTTTAAAATGGAAACAATTTTACCTTGGTGGTATGCTAAGTGCCCTCAGTTCTTCCAGTTTCATTTTCATCTCATTGTTTTCTTCCATTAATTCTTCAACAACTCTATTGTTTTCTTCTGCAAAATAAAAGTTTGTAGTTTTATGTTTAGGTCTTTACTTGACCATGTACTTTCACTTTCTTTCCCTATCTCAATTCTACTGGCTACAAATCTTTAGGAAAAAAAGCTATATAATTTTTTGTCATTTTCACTCCACAGAATGATTACTCCCCTTGTTTTTTTTTTTTTTTAGCAGATTAAAAAATACACCACACCACTATATATTTGCTTGTATTTTATCTAAGAATTGTCCTCTGTTTCACAGAATGACACAGAACATCACAACTAGATAGGTCTTTAGAGTACATGCAACCCAGTTCTCTAATGAAAGAAAAACAGACCTCTAAACATGATGGAACTTATCCCAAGAATCACACACATTGCTACTTAGTGGTAAAACTGGGAGACTCAAGGCTAGTTACTCTAATTCTTTAGAGTACTCCACACTGTTGACCTCTCTCTTATCCTGGATGCTTCTTTTCGCTAGGTTATCATGACATTCCTCTGCTACATTTCTTCTACCAGTGTGGTTGCCTTTTCTGGTCCTTCAGTCAGAAGGGAGCTCACTCACTGATCTGAAAACCCCTATAGACTATGCATATAGGGTATTTACAAAGATTTATGAATAAAAGGCTGAATGTGGCATATACAAACATCCCCTCTTATACTTTGTATATCCTTCAATCTATATTGTCCTTACAAGTTCCAGAAAAAAAGGAGCATTTCCATGTTGGTAGAATGAGTGGCTCAAATATACACCCAGTGGAATAATAATTATTTTTTCACCCACTCCACCACATTTAAAGAAGAATCTCTACTTCAATTCTGGAGACTTCCAAAATTTTTGCATAAGAGGATGAGTTGGCTTAGAGCTGGAGAATCATAGATTCCTGTCAGTGACGTTAAGTTGTTTTTACAAATCACAAGGTGAGATAAAATGAAATCTAGACTAGGAATCAACAGATTTGAATTCTAGTTCAGCTCCTGACTTAGCTGTGGGAATGTAGGTAAGTCACAAACATTCTCAGCTTCAGTAACTTTATCTACAAAATGAGGGACTTAAATGAGAAGATCTCAAAGATCCAATCTAATTCAAATATATATACTATGAATTCCATGAAAATATTTGGAAAGAGGAATTACAGAAACAAACCAAAAAAACCCAAACTACACCAATGCAATATTACTGAATAGTCAAAATCTTAAGACTAGTAATCAAAGCACCAGAGTCTTGGATCTATTATGAACTTGGGTGACCTAAAAGAGAGAGTTGATTTTTCTGACTTATTCTTTGTTCATGTATTAAACTAGGTAACAATCTCAAAAGGGAATTGTGTCAAATAACTTATTTTATGATTACAATGTGAAATATACAATGTTATTATTGAATAGCAACAGTAACCAACAACTATTGCCATATGTTGTATATAGTTTTTTCCTTTTGTCATTTACTTGGTTTACATAATTTTACAATTATATTTTTATGTAGATATATATAAATTTTATATAATCATTTCTTTTGTTCTTCTACCTACCATTTCACTAATGGTGACTAATTAGTGCAGATACAGGGGCAGTTTCAAATCCTGAAGAAAGAAAAATCTGCCTTTGAAATTCTACCTAATCTTTTAATTGTTTATCTTTAACAGTTTCCCACACAAGCAATGGCTGGTAGCATAAAACTTCTCTGCTTTTTTCTAGTCTTTCTTGAAATTGTCCTCTTTTGAGGACATAGGGAAATTTAAAAGAAGATGCCAGGGGAGAGAATTTCCCTATTTGTTTATATTTTGAATATTTCACTGTATAGAGGCATACAGACACACACACACACACACACCCTTCTCCCTATAATGCTAAAAAAAAAAAAAAAAATCCTGGTGGTTTCTTTTTTGGGGAAAAATGAGAAAAAATTTCAATGATTCTATAGATTGTGAATTTTTTCTGGCATCCAAAGTAGTTAAATGATACAAGGATTAAAGATTTGAATTTGGAGTTTAAAAATTTTAGATTTTTTTTTTTTGAAGGGGGTTCTTATTGGCTATGTGATCCTGAACAAATGTCTCATCCTCTCAGAACTTGTTACACCAGGACTCCCTAGGTGGTTTTGAAACTCAAGTGAGATAATGAGTATTTAGATGTACACTTTGCAAACCTTAAAGCACTATATATATGTCAATGTCATCAATTATTATTTGACAAACTCCTTCTAGCACAATGAATATTCTATTCTCCCTGCTTATACTATCGTTCTGTAACTTTATATACAGTCATCTCTTGGTTAATTCACATTCCTGAAAACAGAAGTGTGGCTAATCTATAAATCATTTCTACTTGACCACAAGATTTTCTTTTTACTTACACTGAATAAATGATGCACTGGGGAAATCACTTCAAACAAAACCAGTTACATTGTGAAGGGCTAACTCAGGATTAAAATGGGAAATTATTCAGTTTTCCCATTCTTGAATCATTGTTCAGTTTCATTTGGCAACCCAGTCCACTAATTTAATATTACACAGTTAGTGTTTCAGATGGGTACTAGTACTTATAAGATTTCCTTATTAAGATGTAAGCCACATAGAAAGTAAAAGCTGGAGAAAATCCAGAGGAACAACTAAAATAATCAAGAGAATGGAATAGTCACCATAAGAGAAAGACTAAAAAATTAAGAACTCTCGGTTCAAAAAGACAAAGGCTGAGGCCATATCTTTTCACTTAATTTCTCTGGACCTCATCAGTCTGTTTATATATAAAATGAAGGAATGGATTAGATTATTTCTAAATAACCCTTCTAGGGTTTTTTTTTTTTTTTTTTTTTTTGCCATTAAAAAAAAAAAAGACAGTTGAAACTAAAACTATAAATTTGTTGGAATGTTTTTCTGTTGTTATAGCTTTTACAAGGATAGGACAAAATACAAGGAAAAAAAAGAAATAATGTCAGTGATTTTGGTTGTGGTTTTTTATGAAATTACTGATAAAATTAGTCCAAATTTTCCACTGATCTTCATAATGACAACTCTTCCCTGTTCTCCCAAGATACTTTAATGTTGATTCATTAAAATGTCATTCAAAATATCTTTCCATGTTTAGGTAGGGAAATGAACAAATTTAAAAAAAGATTTTCAAAATTTGGAGCATAAAAGGGCTTCTGGCTAAGTCTTCCATTAGCTAAAAAAATTACACCAATAAAAAGCCCTTATAGTCCCCCAAAGCATTATAGTTAAGGTTTTTAGAGTACAATCATTCTATAAAATTATTTCTAGCAAATATATCAAACGAGAAAGTTTTGAGTATGGATGCAGTGAGAGACCAGAGATAGAAAAAATTCATAAATTTTTTTGACCATAGCAATTTTTAAAAGACCAATGCTATTATACTGGTCTAAGATGATTGAAGACCAAGCTGTAGATGTAGGGATTTACACTACGTCTATGAGAGTTCTCACTGGTGAAATCTTGGGTCTCTAAAATATGTCTAAATGATAACTATGGCCAAATTATGCAGAATGTACTAGATCTTATCTGATCTCATAAGGATCAAGCAGAATTGGGCCCAATTAATACTTGGAAAGGAAGCCCATTAGGAAACCTTAGAACCACAGGCCTTTTGGAACCTCAACTAACATTCTACTCTTAATTCTTTATTGTTTTATGAAGGTGACCCTTGGTTCTTTAAAACTATCTAAAAAGCATAAACTCTGGTAGATGACAGAAATAGGAAGATTTCTGAAGTATAAGTCTGATGATGAATGAATATGTCATCTAAACACATGCCTAGCTAAATTATAATAATCTTGTCTGTGGGTGGGTCACTTTTTTGGCCACAGCAATTCTGAAAGACTATTTACTAAGCTGTCAAGGAAATGAGACTAGTATCAGTGGAGGAAGTGCCAAGAATCAGAAGGAGTGTCCATGACAGGGAAGACACAGATTCTTAAGGTAATGAAGTTAGCAAAGAAGTTACACACCCATGATCCTCACAACAAATCTGTGGAATAGGCAAAGAATTCTGAAACTCAGAAGTTGCAAGACTGAAGCAAGGACATAAAGCTAAAAAGTGGCAGAGGCAGGACTTTACCCCAAATCTTCCATCACCAGACCCAAGGATCATTATACCACAGTGCGGCCCTGGGTCCCTTTCATGTTTAAATTTCTATGATTCTTTGATTTGCTTATCAAAATGAAGAAATACTAGACACAAAGTGGGAAACTTTTTGGTTTTTAAGTAGCAAATTTAGAGCAATTAATTAATCTACAGTAAAGCTAATAAACTTATAGAACTAATAATAGTGAAAATTTATAGGACTAATAAGAGAGAAGAAAGGCCAAGGTTATCTTAAGAAGCATAACTCATTGAAAATATGTCAAGGTTCATGGAAGATGAAAAAAATCTGTCAGGGATTACTACGATAACCATTCTTAATGGAGTACATTTCTGATGTTTGTTAGATGACAACTGTGCCCTTCCAGGATACTCCTTGATGTCATCATCAGAGTCAGATTACTAATGGTTTATGGGAATGACCATGGGTGATAATTTCTTTTCTCCCAAAAATATTAGAGGGAGAGTTAATATATAAACAGCACAAATAGTTAAGTCGAGTATGATATTTGGGGTGCAATCAACAAACTTAAGCAAATCAGAAAACTAGACAATGATTCCATTTTACTGGAGATTAAAATGAGATCTAAACAAAAAATGTTAAGTCTGGATCATTCAGGAAAAGTTGAGGAAGAAACTCCTCTGAAAGAGACAAAAGTCTAAATTTAGAGGGGGATCAGAGAATTTCTATGAAGGAGAAAATGAATTTGTCTCTGATCGAGTTACAATGTTTCCTACTAAACTAAAATTAGCTTATATAAGTCTCAGAGAATCAATGTCTGTTATAAACTAAAAAACTAAAATATAAAATAAACTAAAAAACTAAACTTTTAAACAAGGTTTAAAGAAAGTATATTTTACACTAGTAGTAGAGGTTCACTATTTTCAAACACTAACCTCCAATTTTCTCCACTGTAGCTTTATGTTCTCTTACTGCATGCTGTAGATGTCTGCATGATTTCTCTAGCATTTTTTTCAAATCTTGACATTCCTGCTTTGCTTTTTCAAGCTTGTGGAGGCATTGTTCACAGCAAGAATCTTCTTGAGGTTCAAAGACTATTTTCCTACACTGAAAAACTGCACAAATAAAGCTATAATAAACTTTTGGTTGGAGCACTCACTATAACCCTCCTCTTTCTCAATTTGCTCCAACACTTTAAAAAGTATCTGTGATTTTGTTAGTAGGGAAGCATTCTACCCTTCACCAATACAAATCATAGGCCTCTGTACCTTAGTCTTCAAAGGCCGCTATGGTTGAACGTAGTGAGGAGTTGCTTTGAACTTGGGCAGGCAAATCTTCAGGAGAGTCCAGCAGTTATCACTGGGCTCATATTAGAAGTTTTTCCAATTTATTAGCAGTACCTGCCCAAGCATGCATTCCACTGGCATGATCTGCAAGAGCCCAGTTTCAGCAACATGCTTATAAGTAAGGTGTCTCAGTAGGACTTAAGCAGAGAAAATACTGACATTCTCATCCTCTATAAAAATTACATGATCCTGATATTAAATTGAAACATTATATATAACCCATCCAAATCTACAAAACTATCAATAGCTGTTCCTTTATTGGTATCACAGTCGTGATAATAGAAAAATAGAACACATTAGTGCTATGCATTACATAAAATGTCACTTAAAAAATCTGATTATACTGATTTTTTTCTTAGTACTGTTTTATTTTTGATCTAAGGTTATTTCGTACATGCACAACTGCCCTAAGCCAAATTGTGCTTAAAATTAATTTTTTTAACTCCTTCTCAAGGCAAGGCAGAGAGTAGATTTTGTAGGTCTGTCTTAGAAGTACTAGTACAATGAAATTTAAAGAAGCTTGCCATCATA
This sequence comes from Antechinus flavipes, assembly GCF_016432865.1. Taxonomy (NCBI): domain Eukaryota; kingdom Metazoa; phylum Chordata; class Mammalia; order Dasyuromorphia; family Dasyuridae; genus Antechinus; species Antechinus flavipes. The sequence continues at coordinate 520,396,886 of NC_067399.1, forward strand.
AGATGGGTTACTATCAAATGATAAATACTTTCTGTCCAAAACAAGTCATAAGATCAATTACTGAGGCATTACAGGGAAGGAAAGCTAGTTTAGATTTTTATAAGTTTATTCACTCTAATGAAATCACAGATTCTTATTAAAAAGAGTATTCCCAAGTAGACAAAAAGCAAAACTTCAGGATATATCTGGCTATTAATCTGTCATCAACAAAATGAAAGTATTTGAAAAGTAAAAAACTCTACACAGACATAGGCACTTATCAGGTAGTAAAACTTCTGATAATCTTAACTATCCCAAAGAGAGATGTGAATAATTCCAAAGTTAGCAAAAGAAAAAAAGGTGGGGGTGGTGATGGTGATGATTGAAGAGCCTTTAAAAAGGAAAATTGCTGTTAAAAAAATGAAATGCTTTACCTTCTTAGCAGAGAAAACAAATCAATTTTACCCTCTCTCTCAAAGCCCTTTGTTCAAGGCCTAGCTACTTAATTGTGTATAAAGCCATATTTATGGTTTAACAGGTTTGATTGTGTAGCTTCTCTGGCAAGCTTCCAGCTTCCTAGATTATAGTAGACAGTAAATAAGAAGCCATGAGAGCTAGCCAGGAGCTCTTATGGTAAAATTTAGTACTGGGGAGAAACAGGAACATTGAAAGCAGTGTGACATATAAAGTAGAATATGGAACTTGGCATCAGGAAGATCTGGGTTTGAATTCTACCTGTGATACTTATAGGTGATAACAATGAGCAAATTGCTTAATCTGAGCCTCAGTTTTCTCAATTGTAAAATGGGGATAATATTATCTATATTACCTATATTTCACAATGTTGTTGTGAAGCTCAAATTAGATAAGCCATGTAAAAGGTGTTGCAAATCTTAAAGTATTTTACAATGTTAGTATTTGCTATTTCATTTGCAACAGCTTCTTTATGCAAAAAGAACTTTAATAAAAGGATTATACATTACATAGCAATAACATATCTTTGTAAAGTGTCTTTAATTAATTAATTATAACCATTTTCTAATCATTTTAACATCACTTATCCCATTTTTATTTTCTCAATATTTCTGCCAGGCAGAAATCATTATCCCCATTTGAGAGAAGAAAAAACTGAAGCACAAAATGGTTATAATCTATTCAACTATCCATTTTATTAGTTACTGAACATCTATCATACGTAAGGCAATGTGACTTGCAAGAGGTAGCAATAACAGCTGGAATGAGACCCTCTCATGAATTTCACTGGAACATACTGTCTTTAAACAGTTTTATTGTGAAACTACCAGTTCAAACATCTGGTTTCTAGTCATCTCTATACATAGCCAGATGGGCACTAGCTACCAGTACACATAGAAGAATGTATAAGACTGGGAGAAAAACAAGATTACTCTACCAGTCTCTGTTGCTTTTTCACATGAGAAGCTCTGTTGTTTCAGTATTTTTTGTAGTTGCATTTGGTGTCCAACACTGTAAGCAGGAAGGATTGCTTGGTCTCCAGTTTCCTTTGTGTCAGAGATCATGACGACTTCATTTTTCTGAAACATATTTCTCAAATAATCAATGTGGAGCAGAAGAACCAGAAGAACCTTTTTCCTCTTTTCTTAAAGACACAGATATTGGAAACACAAATATAAAACCCATTCCATAATTTGGCATTTTACATGTTCTTTCTTTAGTAATTTATATAAATCCTTAAAATAAATGTAGTCCTTAAAAAAATCTCAGAAGGCTAAATTTCCAAGCATGCTTAATAATAGTGTTAAAATACAACCTAATACTTAAATTAACAATTATAATGATACCTTATATATTGCATTGCACATTATGCTTTAAAAAGTATTTTCTTAAACGTGCTCTTATCTGATCCTATTCCTACTTTGGGTGATAGGCAAAAACAGATCACTCCCATGCTCAAGTAGGAAAGCTAGGGTTCAGAGAAATTAAGGAATTCCCTCCCACAAGATCACACAACTAGTAAATGGTTCCAATCCCTACTACTCTTATAGTATACATATTTTCAAAACAAATCAACCAAAAATAAATCTTTTCATATGGACTGAGAAAGGATAGAATAGTCTTATAAAAAGTATACCATCCTTTATTTAACTCAAAACCTGTCTTAGAAAATTTTGGCCTGTATGATAATTATCAATATACATCAAACCAGTGGATTTTGCTTCCTAATAACTCTGCGTGCTTAAACCCATCAACAGCTTTACTGTATAAAAACCATATCCTTTCTCTTCCACTATCTTCCTTATGGTAAGGGAGGTTTTACTGAAACTCCATAAAATGTGGAGAAAACCATATCAAATATATTTCCTATGTTTGGTTATCACATATGTTTGAAAAAATTTCTGTCCTAAGTAGAAGCATGAAGATGTAAAAAATTAATGTCCCCGCATTTGGAAAGAAGCTTAGAATAAGAAGAAGGAAGGGAAAGAATTATAAAGATTGAAATCTAGGCAGTCTAATCCAGTTCTTAACCTAAAATCCCTTCAACTATTCAAGCTAACAAGGTAGGTAGGGAAGTCATCTTTTTTCACATTTGTATTTTAATTTCAACGTAATCTTTATCAGCACTTGTAAACAGGTTAGGATACACTGAAAGAGAAGACTGTGATTCTTATTTTTCTTTTTTTTTGCTGAGTCAATTGGGGTTAAGTGACTTGCCTAAGATCACATAGCTAGGAAGTATTTCGTGTTTGAGGTCAGATTTGAATTGAGGTCCTCCTCACTTCAAGGCTGGTGTAAGACTGTGATTCTTAACTAACTTGCTTCAAGTGCCAACAATGGCATTTTAGGGCAGCGCCCTGGGCACATGAGATTCATATTAGTCCCAACTAAAAGGTTTTAACTATAATTCTAAGGAGAAAAAAAACATAAAAAAATTTGTTTAGAAAGATAAGCACTGCTGTTTTAAGCATACAACTCCTTTGTTTGAAAAATGTGCTCCAAGTGATCCATGAATTTTTTATTTTTTAGGAAATTATGTGTGGGTATATGTTTTAGTAATCAATTCATGTTGATAACAAAGGTGTTGGTTCTTTTTCAATTCCCCATGATTCTTGAACCCTGATTCCCTAAATAGAAAATAAGTAATAAGTTCTAAAAATTTGCTGCTGTAAAAAGTTTCTTTTTTCTCTTTAACAACAAAATTGTTGCTACTATATGTGCTTGACATTTTAATTGTACCATATCTTTAAATGATTTAAAACTAGTGTTTTATCTCAAGGTTCTTAGATGCTTTTCTGCTAAAATTGCTGAAACTACTTTTCCTATAAGCATAGTCATGCATTCCTAGACAAGTAGCAAACCAGGAATTTGAAAATCACTCCCTTTTCTCAGGGATAGAATTTCATTTCCCAAGGGTAAACCAACTACCTATTTCTGGGTAGCTCAAATATAGTAAAATAATATTACCATCTTGCAATTATTATTTAACATTTGATTTCTAAATATTTTTCCTTATATTGTCTTAATTTATCATGATAATGAGCCTAGGATTTAGGTAGCCAGGTATTGTATTCATTTTCAGATGAAAAATTAAAACAAATGACTTGCCCACGTAAGTAGAGGTGGGATTAGTTCTTTCAAATGAGAAGAAAATTTACAAAACTTCTTGTTTTAATCCATCAATTTATAGCTTAGCATTTTTTCAATTATAATATCAACATCAAACCCAAGGTCCCAAACCCAACCAAAAAGCTGTAAAAAGCTGTGTGCTTAGTCAAATAATGTAATTTGTCTCTATAGACTAGTGAGCTCAAGTCAAATGAATGGACATGCCTAATTAATGTATTTGAAAGATTTGAGAATTGACTATATGCAGAGCAAGGGGAGAAGAAGAAGCACTAGACTGATTTTAGTGAAGAGCTAGTTTTTAAAAAAAATTGGTGGGAGATAGAAAAGGGGAAGCTTGATCAATTTTTAGTCTCCAAATTTTCAATAGTAACTGCTTAATCTTCATTTTTTCATTTCCCCAAGAATCTCTATTGTGGGGAAGAATCCCAAACAAATCACCTAGGTTGTTTGGATTTAGCCACTATTCTCCATACCTTTTCTTTCCCAGCTTTTCAGCTCCTCTTCAATGACTAGTCTTCTTCCATTAAAAAGTAAGCTCCTTGAGAGCATATGTTTTTCTTTTTCCCTATAAATTTATATCCCCAAGATTTAGCAATCAATCATAAAATGCCCACTGTGCATCAGGCACTGTGCTAAAGACTAGGGATACAAAAAAAAAAAAAAAAAAGTAATATCTGCCCTCAAGAAGCTTACAATTTAATGAAGGAGACATGAAAACAAAATATATATAAAATAATTGAGGAAAGAGATTAGAATTAAAAAGTATTGAGGAAGGCTTCCAGCAAAATAGAGATTTTAGTTGGGCTTAAAACCAGGGACTTTAGTAGTCAGAGCAGAGGAGGGAGTGTTACAGGCGTGAGAGATAGCTAGAGAAAATGCCCAGTGACGAGTTTTGTTTTTGGAAGTTAAGAATAATACATTATCAGGCAGTAAGGGTAAGAAAGTTGAAAAGATAGAAAGGAATAAAGTTATGAATGGTTTTGATGCCAAACAGAGCCTTTTGTATTTGATCTTGAAGGCAATAGGAAACCACTAGAATTTATTGGGTAAGGGAAGGTTGATATGGTGAGACTTTCAAAATTAAAGAAAATTACTTTAGTGGCTGAAGGATGGATTGAAGTGGAGAGACTTTGAAGTGGAGAGATTTGAGATGGGAAGATCCATTAGCCGGCTATTGCAATAATTGAGGTGTGAATTAAAGACAAGAACCTATAGAGAGAATGGTGGCAATGTCAAGAGAGAGAAGGGGTCATATACAAACGATCTTGCAAAGGTGAAATAAATAGGCCTTGGCAAAAGATTGGAGATGACAATTAAAAGATAGTGAGAAGTTGAGTGTGACACTTAAGTTGCATGTCAGAGGTACTGGGAGAACACTGTGCAGTAATAGCAAAAGTAAGAGAAGGGAAAGATAATAAATTCTCTTTTGGATATACTGACTTTAAGATGTCTACTGTATACCCACACTGATATATAAAAAGCAATGGAGATGTACTATTGAAGGTTGTTGGGGCAGGATGGACAGATTTGAGAATCATCAGTATAAAGATGATAATTAAACTGATGAGCAGATGATATCATCAATTGAAGTACTAGAGAGAAGTTTTTAAGAAGTTTAGCTACAAATTGAAGAAGAAATATAGTATAATAGTGGAGAGTAGAAAGATCAAATGAGAAATATAAGGACGTTTATAGCCAGCAGAGAGAGATTGAAAATAAGTGAAAGAATAGCGCTGACAAGGGGGCAATCTGTCGGAAGTGATGGGATGGAATGGATTCATTTAAATAAGAAGACAGACCATTTCATCATTTGGGACAGAGTGGAAAAAAGAGAAAGTGACAGAAGTCATCTGAACAATGAGATAAGGAAATGGAGAGAAGAGGAAGCTGATAACTAATGGCTTCAATTTTTTTCTTTCTTTCTTTTTATATATGCATGGGTAATTTTTCAGCATTGACCCTAATTTTTTTCTATAAAATACAAAATTAGTTTTCTCATAGGGGAAAGTGGAGGGGGTGAGGATGAAGTATGAAAGAACCATAAGATTTTCAAAGAGAGGTAAAAAAATTTGAAAGTGCCAATGTGGAGAGTGAGGTAGGAGGTCAATAAAGGAGATAAAGTCGGATTGTCCAACAATAATGAGGGCCCAGTTAAGATTGTGTAACATAAATCTGTAGGGCACACAGAAGTTCCATCTTTGTTCAGCAGCAAGTATAGCAATGACGGTGATGAATTATATTAATGATGAATTATGAAAGCTGTTAGGGCAGCAAGATGGCATTGTGGATTGAGCACTGAACCTGGAGTCAGGAAGATCTGAATTCAAATCTGGCTTCAAACACTGCCTAGCTGAGCGATCCTGGGGCAAGTTATTACTTAACCCTATTTGCTTCAGTTTCCTCATCACTAAAAACAGAGATGGAGGAAAAAAATGGCAAAGCAGTCCTAGTATTTTTGCCAAGAAAACCCCAAGTGGAATCCTAGACGATTCCACGACACCCAAGGCTGAGGCCCGGTGAGGAGTCATGAGTGACATCAGAAGGAGGTGAGGGATTCAAAAAAGGAGGACAGGGTAGAGTTGAATGGTTCACCAAAAAGGAGAAGAGGGTGGTCAGTGCAGGGGAAGAATAACCATCTTAGTGTGTGGCTGAGGTGGGGTGGAAGAAGAGTTTATGGGAAATAAATAGGTTGAGGAAATGACTGATTAAGGTATTTTAGTACACAGACCTTAGTAATTATTTAATAAATACTTGACTGACTGACTAAAATTCTAACTTATAGTATAAAGTATAATTTGAAAAATCATTTTTGCCCAGTCATTTCTATAGAAAATCAGAAATTGCTAAATGGTAATGGCAAATGTGAGCATCAGGCCAATAAATATGCAAAAGCAGTTCATTAAAATGATAGAATGTGACAACCACGTTAGCACCCTGGATACCTTAGAATCAGCCGGAGTCAGGATAAGCAAAAGTCCTTAGTCTTTATTCATGGTCTTTAGGGGTAAGATTGAATTGGATGGAAGCAGAATCTCTGCAACCTTCCTTTTTCATCTCCTGCCCAGAGAGTGACCCTGGCTAGTCTTACTCCACCCCCTAGTCCCTCCTACAATTCTCTGTACCAATTATCGACCCAGCACAGGATAGTGGAAAGGGCCATTCCCCAAGCACATGCCCATAGAGTATTGTCCAATAGGTAATTAGCCCTAAGTGTTTGAACCTACCTCAGTGCAACGAATCAAGAGTTTCAGCCCTCTATAGTAGAGGACTATGGAAATAAGAAAAATATGGTCATCTGAGAGACATTATACTAGGAAGGAAATAGGAAAACTGAGTTCTAAATTTGGCTCTTCCAGTAAATTTGAGATGATTTTGGTCAAGAGTTCATTGCTCTGAGCCTCAGTGTTCTTATCTATATAGATTGGATGAGATGATTTCTAAAGGGCCTATTGGCCCTAAAGAGCATAGTTTTGAGTTGCTCAAACAGTAAAATAACAATACTATCTTGCAACCACATAGGTATAAACTGATATAAGTAAAAAACATTTTTAAATTAAGTACTAAGACAATGTCCTTTCCAATTAGATATCAAAGTCAAAACCAAGATCCTAAGCCTTAAAGCCTTTATCAAATGACTCCATCTTATGAATTATCTCTGTCATTCTTTTTCTTTTGGTCAGGAAAACTTCTTAACATCCAACATGTAAACACATGCATATTCTTCTGCTGCTTTTGAGCTCTTATAATGCTATTCCATATTTCCTGTTCCTTTCTGCCTATTATGCTTTTTTTAATTGAAGCTTTTTATTTTCAAAACATATGCAAGGATAATTTTTTCACCATCGATCTTGGCAAAACCTTGTATTCCAATTCCCCCACACACATCTTAACTCCATACTTTCCCCTAAATGGCAAGTAATCCAATATATGTTAAACATGGTAAAAAAAAAAATGTAAATCCAATATTCTGCCTGATGCTTTTAAAGTCACTAAAATTAACTTTCTCCATTAGACTCTTCCCTATGGCATAAAAACTGGATCTATATAGACTTAAAATCTTACAGGTATTGCTGACAAGAGCAGAGTTCAATCACCCCATATGTATATGCATGCACTTATAAATTTTATAGTTGGGATGTCATATAGTTTTTTTTAGTTTGTTGAACTTTTATTAATGTATAACTTTTTCATGTAGTTAGCACTCTGTTTTCTCCTTTAAATTATAAAATTCTGAAAGATAATTTAAGTTTTCATTTAATGAAGATCTCGTAAAATCTAATATAAGCATATGTGTTTAAAAGTTTTAAAAAATTGAAAAGAGATTCAAGATAAATGTCACCCCTGAAAAGTTAGGCTACACGTTACACATTTTCTAGGGAAAAAATGACAGATGATTAACATCTGCATATAGTATTTGAAGAATTATATACAAGTAGAAATGGTCTAAAAGCTTTTTGAAGCTTATCTAAAGGATTGGAGAGTCTTATCTACCAACAAGAATTATATACAAGTAGAAATCCTTAGTAGACAAGACTCTTCAATCCTTTAGATAAGCTTCAAAAAGCTTTTAGACCATTATTAACAATGTTTGTCCTATCATTTTTATTAAACTCCAAATTCTAAATCACAATAAAGGAGAGACAGGAAAAAAAAAATATATATATATATATATATATATAATTTCTAAAGTCACCATTCTGAATCCTTAATAGCTAGCTATTTTTAGTTTCCTAGAACATACCGTTATCCATTCAGGATTACTCTTTTCTAGAAGTCGGTACAGTGTACCTCTGAAAGCCATCTGTATGCAGGCCCTTAGTTTTTCAAAATATTGGGTCTTTAGTCGTCTTGGAGAACAAGACTTGGTTTTCAAAAGATGTTTGTTTTCAATTCCACTAAGCTCTTCATAAATTTCCTCTACAAGAAGCTCAATATCAGTCAGAATATCCTCCTCATACTGATGAATCTCCATCTGGATATGCTTGCCTTCCTGAATTGTCCACTCTCTTTGCTTCTGTTCTAGACATGTCTGTAATTCAACATCTTTCTGAAGAATTAGTTCAGTTTTTTGTTTCATAAAATCTTCCTTCGCTGCTGCAAGCACCTCATTAATTTTATTTCGATGGTCATCTAAAAATTTCCTGTAGTCTTTCTCATTTTGTTCTTGAATTTTACGGATTTCTTCTTGTTTTTCTTTGTTCCATTCACTTCGGGACTGAGCCAACTTAGCTCGGACAATCACAGGGATTTCTTCCTCTTTTAATTCTAGTTCCCTCTGGAGAGAAAAAACTTTTGCTTCAAGTTCTTTGACATTTTCTTCAGTGTTTCCAAGCTCTGTCTTCCATTTCTCTTTAGCTTCCAAAATTGCAAGTGATATCTAAAGGATTTAAAATTTGACATTTAAATCATCTGTAAGCCTTTCCCCACTTTAAACTGCTCAACCAATTTATTTTAAGTCTGTGAATTTAAATAATATTGTTTGAATATGATGGAAAATATATACTTAAGAGATTGGCATCATTCAGAATGGTTAAAAAAAAAACTTGGAAAAGCTTACTGATGAAAAAGTGAAGTAAGCAGAACCAGAAAAACATCATATATACATCATACATACATAATAATAGTATGATAAAAAACTGTGAATGACTTAGTATTCTTTAGCAATGCAAAAATCCTATTTAGTCTAAAAGACTTATAATGAAAAATACTATTCATCTCTAGACAAAAAACTGATAGAATCTAAATGCAGATTAAAGCACATTTTTTCCTGTGGGTTTTTGGAGAACTATCTTTTCTTTTATAACATGGCTGACATGGAAATCTGCTCTACATGACTATTTGTATATAATCTCTATCAAATTGCTTGCCTTCTCAAGTAGGGAAAGGAAAGCATTTGGAACTCATAATTTTAAAAAAATGTCAATTATTTTTACATGTAATTGGGAAAAAAAATCAAAATTTTTTGGAGGAAAAAATATTTATATTATTGCAGAATGTTTACTATAGGTTTAAACTCTTTCCCCCAACTCACCAAAAATCTGTCATTTAAGAGAATAAATTATGCTCGCCCTTTAATAACATGTTAAAAATTAAAGTATGTAAAACTAAAAAAAAAAAAAATGTACAACATAAATTTTAGGAAAATCAACTGGTTAACGTCTTTTAAAAATGCAAGTTCAAAAATCCTTTTACTTCATAAATGAAATGAAGTATTCTAGTTAGGAACTACAAAACTGGATAGAAAAATAATATGCATATTTTATAACTACTTATTGGCAATAATAACTGGATTTTAAGGAAATTTTCTCTTTAAAGCAGAATAAGTTAGAATTGTACCAATCCAAAAAGCAACTTACCCACTTTTCACTTTTCTAATTTCCTTTAACAGAGAAGATTTAGGATAATTCTCTGACAAATGAGCATCTAATCTCCATTTGAAGATCTCAGGCAATTTAGAAACTCACTATTCTCTTGAATCAGCAACTATTGTTAGGAAATAACAAGCTTTGGCCCCTTTTGCTCTTATTTTTGTTTCTTGGGGCGCTAAACAAAAACATATCTAAATACTTTTCAGTGTGATAGTTCTTCAAATACCTGAGACAAGGCATCCTAATACCATTAACTCATCTTCTTCAGACTAAACATCTCCAATTCCTATAGCCACTCATTTTTTATCATCACTTAATCATCATTATCATCACCATTCTAACTCCTTTTAAAGTTTATTAACATCTATACTAAAATGTGAGAAAACCTGAACTGAACATGTAATTGTGCCCATGGTGGCATACAGTAAAACTATTTCTTTCTCCATTCTATTAATAATCCTATTAATAATATTAATAATCCTAATTAATAGTCAAAGCTCACATTAGCTATTTTTGGCAGCTAGATCATCATGTTGATTTCTACTGAATTTGGATTCCACTAATATCTCAAAATCTTTTTCATATGAACTACTGTTTGTGTTTCTCCCATTCGGTACTGGTTCAATTGATGCTTTAAATTCAAATACAGAATTTATATTTATTCCTGTCAAATTTCATTTTTATTAGCTAAAATGGCTAGCACTACTTAGGGGAATGGCAGTAGATTTCTAAACAATTTTGGAAAGGAAGAGGAAGTAACCAAAAACAGAATTGAAAAGGGTAAAATCAAATTAACAGTGGGAGAAAAAAAAAAAGTAAAATTCTCTATACTTAGAATAGGTATTGCCCTTTTTACATAAACATGACAGATTAAAACCCAAAACTGGGATACATAAATAGGAACAAAAAACCCAAAAATCTTTCTAGTCAATAGCAAGCAAAACCTTATTAGTGAAGCCTAGAATTAAGCCCCTGACTGTCAGAAAAATATAATGATCCTACAAGAATTCTACTAACATTTAAAAAAATTTGGTATTCAGTTGCTTCAGTTGTGTCCAGCTATTTGTGATCCCATGTGGAATTTTCTTTCTTTTTTTTTTTTTTTTTAAATTAAAGCTTTTTATTTTTCAAAACATGTGCATGGACAAATATTCATATTCTCATCATTGAGAAAACTCAAGAAAATGGAGTTTTCTTGGCAAAGATACCAGAATGCTTTGCCATTTCCTTCTCCAGTTCTTTTTATAGATGAGGAAATGGGCAAAGAGAGTTAAGTAGTTTGTCCAGGGTATATAGTCTGCTAAGTATCTAAGGCTGGATTTAAATTCAAATCTTTCTGACTTCAGGCCTGGCACTCTTTCTACCGATTGCCACCTAGCTGTCCCTCCCCTCAACATTTATCACAATCATTAATGATAACAGATTAATTTACATAGTACTTCATAGTTCCATAGTACTTTTATGTTTATGAATTTTTTTGATTCTTAATAACCCTGTGAAATAGGCAATGTAATGAAAAACTTTGGAAGATAAGGATATTAAAAGACCCCAAAGAAATTGGCTTTTTAATCACTGGAAAGAAGGTAGCTATAAACAACTAAGCTGAAAATATTCTAATATATAAAGGTATATTTTATGAATGACAAGAAGTAGCTGTTTTTTAGCTCTTTCTGAAAAGAGAAAATCAGATTCAACTGCAACAAATTAGATTTAATTCAGTAGTTAGGAAGATATTCCTCCTCATGAAGTCTGGGAAATACTGGAATGAATCATTAGACAAGAATATGACAGGTCTTTCTTGTTTAGCCATTCTCTTGATAGAAAAAAGCAGAAGACTCCCCTCAAGCTCTCTTAGTAATATAGGGTAGTTAGTACCTTTTTGGCCATGGAAACCTCATGTTCTGCCTCCCATTTCATCTGTTCAGCCTTTAAGTTGGCTCTGTATTCTGCAAGCTCAGGAAGTTCTTGCAGCCATCGGGAACGAGCATTTAACACAGCTACTTCTACCTGCAAGGCAATATAAAACAAACATATAAAGTGAAATCCCTTCAACCAATAGAGTAGACTAACTCGTTATCACAATGATCCAAGGGAATCTTTTAAAAAAGTATGAGAGCCAAAGTTAATAAGAGATGGCTTTCTGTGAAGGGGAGAAAAGGATGTATTGGTAAATAAATATAAAAACTAAATATGTCAATAAACAATTTTTAAAATCAAAGAAACATTAAAAATAGAGAACCTGTTAATATCTACAGGTATCATTACTTATTATATAATGATCCTCACAACTGGATGAGAATATGAGCAGAGGACTAGGAAAATTTTCAATTTTGTTGAGCTCAAATATTTATAAAGCACTTACTCTTATACTGTGCTAGAGATACAACAAAGCATTGCCACAAAAAAGTTTACATTCTGCTGAAGTTCAATATATAAAGAAAGATAAGAATGATCTGACATAATTTTAGGAGAATAACACTAACAACTTTATTGGGGATAAACAAAGGAAGTAGAATCAGGAGAGGTTCAGAGGAAGTGGTACATGAAATGAGAAGAATAAAGATAAAAATTCTGAGAGCTGATTTCAGGCACATGGATGAAGAATACACTAAGGCAGAAGATGAATTGTAGAATTCAGAGAAAAGTTAGTAGTCCAATATGGATGAAATTTCATTCATTCATTCTGCCAAGGCAATTGGGGTTAAGTGACTTGCCCAGGGTCACACAGCTAGAAAGTGTTAAGTGTCTGAGACCATATTTGAACTCAGGTCCTTCTGACTTCAGGGCCGTGCTCTATTCACTGCACCACCTAACTGCTCCAATATGGATGAAATTCAATACAAGAATGGGAGTAACATAAAAACATACTAGAACCATATTGTGAAAGGCTTTGAATGCTAGACTAAGAAATGTATACCCTATACCAGAATGAACAGGAAGCCACTGAATGTTTCTGAGCAGGCAGAGTGTCTTAGGGAAGATTATTTTTGCAACTATGTAGAAGATAAATCAGAGATAATGAGAATAATCCTAATGCTATTAAACAAGAGTTAAGAAGTGTTGGAAACCTAAATATAAGAATTTTTATGGAGCAAAAGACAAAAATACAAAGAAATACTATCTAACAGATTCAACAGGACTTGACCAGTGATTTTTATGGGAAGAGGAGAAGAGAGAAGGTGGTCAGGGAATGCAAAGAGAAAAGAGTAAAGGACAATTCAAGGATTATGAAACGGAATGATTGGAAAGATAAGTGTTTCCTTTAACAAAGATAAGGGTGACAATTCTATTCTGAACACATTAAATCCAAACTACCAATGGAATTATACTGCTAGAGATTTCTGGAAAGCAGTAAGATATAGAATTTAGGAGCTAGATATAGAGATTTGGAATCTGTGTGATGAAAACTAAATTCATGAGAGCAAATAAGACCAGCAAGGGAAGCAGAGGGTGAGAAGAGGAAAGGATACTGCATAGACTCCTGGAGTGAATACACACCTTCAGGCTATGCATAATACTACAAAGAACAGAATAGTCATACAAGTAGGAACCAAGTAACAGCAAAGGTATCCCTTTGCTATGGGATGCCAAGAAAGGAAAGAGAGAGTTAATTGATATAAAAAACTGTAATGAGGTTAAGAAGGATGACGTCCATTTTAAGGAAAGGACATCAAATTTAACAATTAACGGGATGAAGACATTCTTCTACCAAGGAAAACTGGTAACTTCTCTACAATTTACAGTCTCAAGAGTTAAGTGAGGGATTAAGTGATCTGCACAGGACATGTTGAGTATGTGTAGAAGATAAGGACTTGAGACCAAGTCTTCAGGATTCTGTCCATTCACACCATGCTGCCTCCACAATAAGCATCTATTAAGGATCTGATACATCACTCATTGGTTTTTAATGAATCATAAAAACAATTTCGTAACAAATAGTTAAAAGCAGTCAGAAACCATATAATACTATTTTATCCTAGAAGCAGACCACAAAGTAGTCCCAACATTAAATTAAAAGTTCACAAGAGGTGAACGAAGTTCAACGAAGAACTTTTATCATCTGCTTATTACCTGTTTGGTAATATTTTCATGGTATTGGATCTCCATCTCTTTTTCATGTTTTTTCAGAGCCTCTTTAATAGCTGTTTCCTTCTCTTGCAATACATCTTGCTGAATCTTCAACTGCTGCTCTTCAATCATTGCTTCCATCTCTTTCTTGGAAATTACATCTGGGGTGATTATTTGGTCAGTCTGGATGCCACAATCAAAAGTCTTCTTTTTCATTTCTTTTATAGTTTGATCCAGTTTAAACCGCCACTCCCTTTCTAACTGCTGAATAACTTTGTCTTTGATCTATGTTTTTGAAAGAAAAATTTTAGAAAAGAAAAATCTTCAAATAAGTAAAAGCCAGAGTTGATTTTTGTCAGCCAAAGGAACAACCACAGCTAATACATTTGAAAACCATTCTAGACAATGATTACACATGGGTTAGGAATTTAACCAATGAAGATATAATTTTAGAAACATTCTAAAAATTATTCTTTGACTTTATCTTGCTCCTAAAATCCACAGCTTTAATGGGACACCAGACAATTATAATCATTCCATCTTTGGTAGGTGACACTTCATAAATGTCATCTACCAATATGATAGATGACATACCTACCATGCAAATTACTAATCTAATGAGCTCTCTTGGATGAGTTTTACCTAGGAGTTCACTTATGTATGTTCCAACAATTCAAGTGATGAAACTACTTGAACTTGGCAGGTTGGCCCTTGATAACAAACTGAGTGTATTACAGAGGTTTCTGGTTTCTACTCTTAGCCCTTTCAGTTTAGTGACTGTAAAACTGCTAGTTTGTGCCCTGCTAGCATAGCCTTCAAGAACCTAAGTTATCTCCAAATCACATTGAAACTTCAACATAGGACTTTAATGGACAATGACTAATTTATGATAAAGAGACCTCAGATCCCATATCTAATCCAATCCCCCCCAATCTCACAGATGTATATACCTGAGGTTAGAGGGAGGCAGTACTACCCCTCCCCCTCCTCACCCCCCACCAGGATTACACGGATCACTGGTAGCAAAGAAGGAAATAAAAACCATCTCGTGGCTGAGGCCAGTGCTGTTTCTATCAGAATAGAATTTGTATAAGACTCTTACTACTGTGCCCTTTTTATACTCAAGGATAATTCAAGCTTCTGGAAAGCTGTTACACTAATATTGCAAAGGTGCATAAAAATATGTGGAAATATTTTCTTGTGAATATTTTCTTGTGCTTATTATGAGCTACAAAAGGATTCTTTTCACATTTGTTGGTTAATGTGGAATTCCACCAGTGAGTAGTAGATATGCTTCACCAAACATCCAAAGGGGCTCATTAGGGTAAAGAAAAGTGCCTTGTTATAAAACTGCTGCACTTAGAATAATATGGTCGAGTGATAATGACTTCATTAAGGCCAATTCTAAGCAAAACTGATCCTAGTCTATTCCAGTCCCTGAATCTACTCCCCCCCCTCCCCTCCCCCCCGCCTTTCCCCTTTATACCTCTCACTTAGTTTTTGCTCAAATTTAGGACCTTTGCTGACCTAACTGACTAAAATCCTACTGCCTTTTTTAAGGTGAAATTAATTAATCTCACAAACTAAAGTGATAATGGGAAGAAAGATAATATTGTTATTTTAATAGGGTCCTTTAATATCTCAAAAGAGTGATTAATGGTAGTAATTTCAGATGCCAGCATCAGGATGGATGATGGTACAGAGATGGGAAGAGATGAGGCTTTTCTGCCTCTCAAGGCATATCATGTAGGTCTATATTACCATTTAGAGATGGTCTTAACTCCTTTTAAAAAGAATTGTTGGATTTAGAATCCTTTCTCCAGTGCCTTTCCATTATCTACAATAGTGGTGTCAAACAAACTGGGACTACTAAACCATATATGAGATCCTTGGGTCAGCAAATTGACTTAGAAAATCACATTTTAACATTATGTTCTATTGTATTTTTGTTAGAATTTCCCAATTATATTTTAATTTGGTTCCAGCTGCACTTGGGAATTTGGGGCTACATAAGAAATACTTCTGATCTACAGAATAAAGCCTAAACTTCTTTACCTAGCATTCAAATTCCTTCCTACCATTTGACCCCAACCAATAAAATGCCTTATGGCACTTTATATTGCAGTCAAATGGAAGTACTTGCTGTTCTCTTATTACACTCTGTGAATCTCCATCTTTGTGTGTTTGTTCTACTTAAGTTGTTTCCTACACTTAAAAAGCTCTTTCTTCTACATACCTCCCCTGACCCCCAGCTTACTCATCCAATTCTTTTTCTTCCTTTCAAGGCACAATTAAAATACTATCTTTATAAAGATTTTTTTTTTTGTAGTTCTTCTCTCCTTAGTCTCATTCCTAGACAGAAATATTTTTATCTTCTGTTCATAGCCTTTTTTCCACTTCTCTTTTGACATTTAATATTACTATACGATATCACAATTATTATGTATCTATCTTATATCAGATTTTTTAAAGCTTTAGTAAAGAATGGACTGTGAAATTTTCTTCCTAGTATTTACATTTTCCCCTAGCAATGGATGCTCAAAAATATGTGCTGAAGGAAGAAAGAGTTTAAGATAGCATAACTTCATTCCTGTCTTCTAGGAAACAACTTAGAATTACATGATCCTATACTTATTCCTCAACCTAACTACTGAGGCTTTTTACTTTTGAGTTTTCCTAGTCATTGTATTTTCTATCACAAATTCTATCAATATTTTTATCAAAATATTCAATATTGAGTATGAATTATGAATATCAGTCTAGAATAATCAGAAGTATTTCGTGTGACAAAACTAGGCTGCTGATTCAGGTTCAATGGTCTAAAGAGGGTTAAGTATAGCCTCGCAGTTATCAAAGTGAGTAGAAGAAAAGGTCAAAATAAGACTAATGGGATTAAATAATATAATAATTATCATAGTCCTCTATTTGACTCTCTAAACTATATGAGTTATCCTAGCTCTAAGAATTAAATTTAGTAAGAAGCTGAATATTTATACACTTGGCAAACAATGTCCCATGTCTGTTTTAGGAAGGTTAGTCTAAATAGATCATTCAATAGCACACATATGAATATAGCAACTGAAGAGATATATTAAAGCCCACACCTCTTTCTGTTCGTTCTCCCACTGTGTTTTGGCTAAGATAACTTCATTTTCAATTTGCTGTTTAATATCAGTTTCTTTTTCTTTCAGCCACTGGCTCTTTGCCGTTGTAATGGTACATTTGAGTTTTTCTTCAAGTTCTACCTTGATTTTGTTTAGATTCTCCTCCTTTTCTTCTAAAAGCTGTTTCTTGAGCTAAGCAAAATTCAAGTAAATAACTCAATCCAATATTCTTATTATGTAGGTTAAACTTATTAAGCTAACTGTATTCAGAACATAATGGCACTAGAGGGTTATAATTTGCACATATTCTAATTTACTTATCCTAAATCTTGAAAAGTCTGTTGTCACTGCAAACATCTGTAGGGCAAAATTTTAGATTACTATGTTAAAAGAGAAATATTCAACTCTCTATGTAAATTGTATGTGTGCAGAGAAGACTTACAAAATTTAAAAAAAAGTTTATAAGATAAATAATTTTTGATGGCCCAGCATGTTTGTTATTGTTGATTAGGTTCTAACAACCTTATAGTCACTGTATTTACTCAAAGAATCAACTCTTTCCTTCTTTATGTCTTCCCTCTTCCCAGAATAATTTCTGTTTTGTATTTTCACACTCAACTAAAACAAGATTCGAAAAGACCCAAGGAAATTTGGTTATTTTAGTTATTTCTCAAAAGCAGAATTCTAGAAAAGAATAGCCCAGGGATGAAACTACAAAGACACTTACGTTTCTTCTTTTAAAAAAAAAAAAAAGATCATTAAGTGAGAGAAAATATAAAAAGGAGGCAAAAATAAGTAAAGAAGTATGCTCCATAAAATATATGACACCATGGACTTTACTTATACTGCTAGTAAAAAAGAAGAAAGGAGAGCTGAGCTGTAGATGCACCTGTACAAACTTTACTAAATATCCTTTATTATTTTTACCAGGAAAATTCATTCAGAAAAAGTTCAACAAAATACAATACCATGACCCAGGATTTTGGAAGTTGGTAAAGGGTGGGACTATCTCCTTGCCAAAACTAAGTATATCTTATATATACTTATGACAAAATAATATTTTCAATCACTTTTCTGATCATAATGTTCTTTTTAAAAAAACTCCTTTCTTTCATGGTTGAATAAGTCAAAGTTTGAACCATGTTATAACACTGAAAGCTCTCAATATTCTGCCCCAAGCTTTGTGTATTGCCTTTGGTCCTTTTTCCTTTTATATATGCTATCCTAGAGCCTCAATAGACTAGCCATAATTTTCCTTCTTTCTTTCTTTCTTTCTTTCTTTTTTTTTTTTGCTGAGGCAGTTGGGGTTAAGTGACTTGCCAAGGGTCACACAGCTAGGAAGTGTTAAGTGTCTGAGGTCACATTTGAACTCAGGTCCTCCTGACTTCAGAGCTGGTGCTCTATCCACTGCACTACCTAGCTGCCCCCATAATTTTCCAAACATGCTTTACATTTTTTGTTGCTCTTTTCCTCTGCAAGTCTCCTCATTCCCTACTCTTTTTCTTCATCAGAAGCCTACCTATTATTCAACCCCAAGTTCAAATTTCGTTTTCTATGAAAACTTTCCTAATCTCCATCATTCTCTTCCAATGTTAATTCTTTTCCTTAAACTTCCAAAGCACTTTTGGTATCTTTTATATCACTCACTATAATTGTGCCTTAAGAGTTTCATATATTGTATCCTCCAAGATAATTTTAAAAACTTTAAAATTAATTTTTTTTCAATTACCACCAATGTATTATTTTTCCTCCCACTTCTCCCTGGGAGATATTTTTCTTTCTTTTAAGAAGTACTTCTCCCTACTTCTTAAAAGAAAGAAAAATATCTTTGTCACAAATATACATAATCATGTAAAACAAATTCTTATGCTGGCCATGTCCAAAAATTTATTTTTTAGTATGCATATTTAGTCCAATCTTTCTTTCAGTCCAGGGATTAACAATCTTCATTATCAATCCTCTGGGATTATCATTAGTGAGTTTTAAACCCTTGAAATGGAAGTTGTGTTTTACTCAACTTCATTTTACCTACAAGGCTTTTCAGTTAAAGGCACTCAAAATGAATCAAGCTACTAACTCTTAAAAACTGGAAATGTTATTTATAGCAAAACATAACTACAAGAAGCTGCCTACTAAGTTCTTTACTAGCCACTGAAATTAATTAAATTGGAGATTTGCCTATGATTTTTAAAAAAACATTCATACTATTATTTGAGTAGAAGATGTATGTGCAAATACACAGTCTATCAAATGTTCCTTATTAGGACCCACTGAAAGACCAAATTTTATAATCAATTAGATGCTCTCCCTCTTCTTCCAACAAACAAACAAAAAAAAAGTTGCTGGAAAAGAACTGATTAAAAAAAAAATCACTGTACATTTGACAATTGTTATTACTCCCCAAAATTAACAAACTAGAAATCACCTTCCCATTTTAATATCTAAAACAGATCCAAAAGTTTGAGTCCCTAGTTTTCAAGTGGCTTAAGATATCAATTCTAACTTTCAAAGACCAACATAAAATTAAAATAAGTTAAATTTGGAAGTTACTTGTTTACCCTACATTATACACAAATTATGTTCTTCACTATTCATCTTTAAAAGAAATCAAAATACAAACCAAAATTTCTAATTTGCTCATTAGACATTCTTTTTAAAGTTGCCATACCAATGATCTACCTTAATATAGCTTCATATGCTAGAAATCCCTCCAGATGGCATTTATTCAAACCTTCAACAAAATTCCTAATTCTTTCATGCGTCCCCAAAGTGAACTTTGCAGGCTGGTTCAAAAATGCAAGGAAGCAAAAGACTGACTTTTTTTTCAGCTATTGTAAAGAGGAGAAAAGGGGATGTCATTTCACTGGATGAATTTACTACTTGAAACTAACCAAGAACAACTCAAGAACAATGTTAATAGGAGAGTTATTGCACTTCTACTAACAGTTTGGATAAAAAAGCTGATATAATAAAAGCTCTAGGCCAGGATAATTCAAGTCAGGAGTGGAAAGGAAGAGAATAGGAGAACAGATTGTAAAAAGGCTTTCTGAAAGAGATGAATACTTTACTATTGCTTCCTTTTTCCCCAAAAATTTCTGTTCATAATTCTTATCATATCTACTGATAAGAGCCTGGGTTTATACCTACTTTCTCCCCTCTCACTTAAGTAGAAAAAAAAAATCAGGGTCAGAGGGTAGAATATTTCAAAAGCCTCTAAAAATGGTTTTTATGCAATGGCAAGAAAAAGTAGGTAGGAGTTCTAGATGGTCTACTGAATGGATCAAAGTAATAGTCCATAAAGTCTTTTGATCTGAAATACCCATGGTCAGAAAAATCTGAGAACCACTACTGAAGTATTTTTGAGACTTTTTCTCCCTACCAAACCCCCCCCCACCCCACCCCCCCCCAAAAAAAAAAAAAAACTTGTATAAAAGGATAATTCTATTTAATAGGCAGACCCAATTTTCTATTGATGGTTTAATGAATTTAATGTTTTACTTTCAATATCCTGTTGAAATACAGATAATTAAAGTTCAGCAGGCAACAAATGAGCTCTACATATACTTTCCCTTTCTCATGGGAAAGTAGGAATATTAAAGTTTTGAATAAAAGTACTCTTGAATTTTTGTAATGAGAACTATGATCAAAACACAGCATTAATTTGTACCATACCATCTCTTCCTTAGTCTGCTGCTCTTTCTCAATAGATTTCCTTATGGTGGCCTCCAGGTTATCTTTTTCTTTGCAAACTGCCAGGTAACATTCTTGTACGGCTGCCATCTCTTTATTCACCTTATCTAAGTCAGTTCTTAATATACAAATAGACAAAATAGAAAATGTTTCATTCATAAAAAATCAATTGTGATATTTCTTTTTATCTTCATTTGTTAATTACCTAGACAGCTTTGGTGTATAGATTAATAAGCAATTTTTTGTTTTCCTTACCTAAGTTGCAAACGATTTGATTCGTAAACTTCAAAAAGTTGTTGTTTTTCTAGAGCATGCTTTGCTAAAAGGCTCTCCCGAATTTGGTTCTTCATAGCCTCATGGTGTTGTTGAAAAGTTCTTTCACACCTAGCAATGAAATGTAAATTCCTAGATTTTTTTTTTTTAAATATTGTTATTTTCTTTTTGCCACCTTTACCCTCTAACATAAGCTAATTACAACTAAGGGATGATCTATTTTTCTTTCATTAAAATTACAAGCAATAAAAAAGGAATAGATTAGAAATCAGAAGACCTATATTTCAGTCCTATTTCTGCCACCTAATTGTAACATTATACAAATGTAGGGGGATTATTGAAATAATCAAATTGTTTCTAAAGGAAAATGTATGGGAAATTCCAACTGGAAATGTCAGTAACACATCTTTTGTGTGATATTAACAACCACCACAGTCTTATATTTCCCACAAATACAGAAGAGAGAGGAGCATGGGGCTTTAGTGAAGAGTTTTACTCGCTGGGATCTAAGAAGGAAGGGGTAACATTAATTTAAAAAATGGAATGCATTCTTTTACTGCCATGGTCATTTGCACATAAAGATTGCGAAGATGAATATAAGGCCTATCCATTCAATCTTTTAACCAAAATAGTCTGAAATGGAAAACAGCTCTCAGGTCCCTAAAGTACATTTACCTATCCACTGTTTCTTGTTTATCATGGTCAAAATCTTGTACCATTTGTCTCATTTGACTACATAAATCCCGGTTTGTATTTTTCAATTTTTCTTCAGTTGCTTTAAGTTCCTGGATGCAAAAGAAAAAGCACTTTGGTAAAAGGCATTTAACTCCATATTCCATTTTGTTCCCATTTCTGTATTCTTTACCCTTCACTTATCCTTAATAAAACGCCATCCAAATAATGAATTATCTCTCTGTACACCTTGTTAAGATGTACTATGGTTATCTATATACATGCTATTATTTCTCAATATAAGCTCTATGAGGGCAGGGAAATGTTTTCTCCAAACTCTGTTATCATTTAAGACCTAGCAAAATAATTATTCTATATTCAGTAGCTATTTAATACGTTTGCTGATTTGAATTGAGGTTTGCAAGACAAACTATTTCTGAGGCACACAGATAATCCTGTTAATAGTAGCACTTCAAAAACTTGCATTTAATTTAGATTTATGTTGAAGTATTTAATCAGAACATTTTGGCTAATCCACTAAAGAGATGGGAAGTTGGAATTAAATTTAATTATGTCCATATAAATTTATAAATTAGTTCCTCAGTCAGATAGTAAGGGAAGATAACTACAGTTCATAATCCCTCTCTTATAATCCTAAATGTTATCATTAAATTCAGTTCTTTCTTATCTGAAACTTTTAAAGACATATCAAAAGATCAAAATCACCTTATTTTGCTGTTGTAAAGTAAGAATTTCATTTTTAAGTCGTAGAACATCTTCTTTGACTACTTTATCACAAACAGAAGACTCAGATCGTAGTCGATTAGGTGATTTTTCCACATTGTTTGTTTTAGTCTAAAAACAGACCATCATAACATGATGTTAGATCTGTGAAGCATGATCAACCCCCTTTCCCACCTTGTCATCCTGTTCCAGTCCACCCCTCTCCCTGTTTTCCTTCTCTATTTCATCCCTTTCTCTCTCTGAATTCATAAGTAAAAAAACAAAGGTAAGGTAAGAGTCTTAATCTTATTCCTAATGGAGAAGGTAAACCTTGGAGTTCAATCACTTTCACCAGTTGGTGAAACTGAAGGTACTTCCTCTTTGATTGCTCTGTTTCTGTATGCTTACTTTGGCAGCACCTACACTAAGAAAGGGTAACAAAAGATGCTCTAAGATCCAGGAAACTGACAGTGTTTCCTAAAAGAAACTAAAAAGAGTTTGTAAATAGTCCCTATGTCTCATTAAACAATCTTTAATGCAGTGCTGATATCTATAGGTGAAGGGGGTTGCTGGAGGGAATGGAAACAAAGGACAAATATGAGAAACCTTATACATCGTCCAACTGAAGAAAACGGAAGACTGAAACTTAGTCTCTTATAATCAACATCATCTTGGTTATGAATTTAAGAGGCTGTATGAAATAAGACAAAAGGATTGACACTTATGCTATGATGCTTATTTCTAGTAAGTAATAACTGATAATGTAATCACACAGACAAAACTAATTTTGCTTCTCAAGTGAGGAAAATAAGCTAAAGTTTCAGTAGCACTGGGACATAAGAATATAAAAGTTCCAAGCATTAATTTCAATTAAGAAGGAATAATAATAAGCTAAAATTCAAATATCAAATTGATGTCAGAATAAGCAAATTGAAGAATAAACATTTAGATAGAAAACAGACTGAAAGTTTATACATCTTATTAATATTTTTTCTTTATTAATATTTTTCTTTATGTCCTCTACTAATATCCTACTCTAATGTAACATATGCAATACATGCACTATCAAGCTGGAATAACTGAGTATGAGTCAGTTAGTTGTTGTTCATCTGAAAAATCAATTCCTCTTTCCTTTTTTTAATCAGATTTACTAAGGGTTTGTCTATTTTGTTGGTTTTTTCATAGAACCAACTCTTAGTTTTATTAATTAATTCAATAGTTTTTTTACTTTCAATTTTATTGATCTCTCCTTTTATTTTTTGAATTTCAAGTTTAGTGTTTGATTGGGGGTTTTTAATTTGTTCCTTTTCTAGCATTTTTAGTTGCAAGCCCAATTCATTGACCTTCTCTTTCTCTATTTTATACAAATAGGCCTCTAGAGATATGAGATTTCCCCTTATTACCACTTTGGCTGCATCCCATACATTTTGGTATGATGTCTCATTATTATCATTTTCTTGGATGAAGTTATTAATTATGTCTATAATTTGCTGTTTCACCCAATCATTCTTTAGTATGAGATTATTTAGTTTCCAATTATGTTTTGGTCTACTTTCCTGTGGCTTTTTATTGAATGTAATTTTCAATGCATCATGGTCTGAAAAGGATGCATTCACTATTTCTGCCTTACTGCATTTGAGTTTGAGGTTTTTATGTCCTAATATATGGTCAATTTTTGTATAAGTTCCATGAACTGCTGAAAAGAAGGTGTACTCCTTTCTGTCCCCATTACATTTTCTCCAGAGATCTATTATATCTAATTTTTCTAGTATTCTATTTATCTCTTTGACTTCTTTCTTATTTATTTTGTGGTTTGATTTATCTAATTCTGAGAGTGCAAGGTTGAGATCTCCCACTATTATAGTTTTACTGTCTATTTCTTCTTGCAGCTCTCTTAATTTCTCTTTTAAGAATTTAGATGCTACACTACTTGGTGCATATATGTTTAACATAGATACTTCTTCATTATTCATTCTACCCTTTAGCAAGATATAGTGCCCTTCCTTATCTCTTTTGATTAGATCAATTTTTGCTTTAGCTTGATCTGAGATCAGGATGGCTACCCCTGATTTTTTGGCTTCACCTGAAGCATAGTAGGTTTTGCTCCAACCTTTTACCTTTAACCTGCATGTATCACCCTGCTTCAGGTGTATTTCCTGTATACAACATATTGTAGGATTCTGGCTTTTAATCCATTCTGCTAACCGCTTTCTCTTTATAGAGGAGTTTACCCCGTTCACATTTATGGTTAAAATGACCAATTCTGTATTACTTGCCATCTTGTTAACCCCGGTTTATGCTTTTCTCCCTTCTTACTCCCTTACCCCCCTTCCCAGTATTAAGCTTGTGAGCTCCACTTGCTTCTCACAGCCCTCCCTTTATCTGAAAAATCAATTCAAATGAGGAGAGGGTTTACTACTAAGAAAGTTGGTCACAAAGTAACCTTTTATTTTTGGTTTTTTTCTCAACATGTGATTAAAACTGTTCAAAGAGGCATGTCTAAAGAGAGTTACATTCATAGTTACATCCACTAAAATAAAAATGTTTGAAACACACACCACCCCCTACAGAAAATCTCTATAAACATATGCATATGGATGTATATATAATTTTAAACTATAAATCTTTACACAAACTCTTAAGGTTCATTACACCTCTATGAAGTAGGGCATTAATACAATTATTATTATGAACATTTTACAGAAAAGGAAATTGAGGTTTACAGATATTAAAGAACTTCCCCCCAAGATTATAAGAGCCTAGAGAATTCAGGTTTTCTGATTTCTAGCTGCCAACAGCTATAATTTCTATACCAACAGACAGAACACTGGGTCTAGATTCAAGAAGACCTGAGTTCAAATCAGTCTCAGCTATTTACTAGGGTAACCCTGGGAAAACTAAACCTGCCTGTGAGGATAAATTGAAATAATATTTTTTAAAGTTTAGTAGCACATAGTAGGCACTATATAAATGGTAGCTTCCATTGGATAAAAAGTTAGGGTCTATAAACTTTGTTTTTAAAAATATCTTGATTACTAGATTCCAATATAATTAATTTCCTTTGTGATCCTATATATTTTATTTTATACATTTTAAAACATTGGAAGTGGTGTAAAGGTTTCACCAGATTACCCAAAAGGATCCATGATACACACAAAAAATGTTCAGAATTTCTGGATTAAGCCCCTGCTCTTACTCATTTTTAGAAATAAAAATAACCACATGACTGAATAGAGTATTTTTCTTTTAGTCATTGTATTATCCTTTATTCTATATTCCATTTTTTTCCTGAAGCATTCAGTGTGTCAGTAATGAAGAGCACCCCCTTGTGGTAACTCCTTAAAATTCTAGCTAAAGGCCCAAGAATATTTCACAGCTCAAATATTAAACCTATAATAGCAAATGGCAGAAATGTCATAATGGTGAATAGACACACTTTGATAAATGTTGTTCTGTTTATTATAACCTGACCGGACATCTATGTCACTACCGAGTAGGCATAAGTTAATGAGTGCTAATATGTATACGAATTGAAAGAAAGTATGATCTAATTGAAGGAATAGCAGGTTTGGGACCTGCAAGACTTGTGTCTTAATTTAAGCCCCATCATGCATTATAAGACTCTGAGCAAGTAACATCCTCTTTGGGATAAGTTTGCTTTACCTAAATGGGATACTAAGTGGGATAATACTACAGTGTTGTCCCAAAAATCTTACTGAATTTCTAAGCTCTTTGTTCAACAATGGAATGTAACAGTACAGATTTGGCAACAACAAGCTTTAACTCTTAAAATATGCCTTAACCCACAGAGGAAGAAATTCAACCACATAAGGACTACCAGCAAGCCTTTTAACTATCTGGAGCCTCTGTTTCTTCATCTGAAAAGTGAACTAAACAAAATGATCATGAAGGTCTTTTTATAGTTTGAAATGCTATTATGACACTGCTGAGAACTTTCTCAACAGGTGAAACTAGAGAAACACAAGATTTCAAGGATACCATTAACATCATAGTCAAGAAAAATTTCAATTCAAATATTTATTAATCACCTGCTATCTTCAACTATATATGTTAAGTGCTCAGAACATATATAGAGAGAGAGACAGAGAGAGAAAGCCAAAAAATAAAAGCCCCTACTCTAAAGGAGTACCACACTTATAGGTGTGGAGGATATAGCATATATTCAATAGGAAAAATATTAAAATATGTATAAAATAAAAATTTCAAGGAGGAAAAAGTAAATCAGGTAAAACCCCATGTATCTAGGGTTCCACTGTAAGTTAAGAGACTCTAAAAAGTGACAGTAATGGAGGAATGCACTATAGACACATAAGGCACAAAAGTGGGAAATATAATAGCAGGTATAAAAAAAATTAATATATCAGCTTATTGAAAAGTGTGTGAAATGAAGTAAAGTAAGATTGGAAAGATAAGAACCAGATAACTGACAATCTTAAATGTCAAGGTGGGAAATCACTAATATATATAATCATTCTCTTCTTATAATATAATCATTCATTTCACAAAAATGTTATTCAATATTACATTTAAAACTAGCCTTTTTGATTCCTGCTGAACAAATATCTCTTCTGACTAAAATTTTGAGAATTCTTTAAAACAAAGAACATGACCTGTTATATCAGAATAATGGTGCTCTGTTTCATCTCCTTTTAAGCAATGATATGTACATTCTTTGCAAAATTCTTTGTGATCAATAATGTGTGAAAAACATTCTATAATTTAAAATGGCAAAATTATGCTTTGATATTAGCTATTATTGATTTCAAAAAGCTTTCCTGATTCCTTTCTTTGAAAATAATCTCTTTTTTACCTTAGCACATTCTACTTGTTTTACTTGTATATTTATCTCCCTCCAAAATTGAATCATAATCTCCTTGAGGGGAGGATTCCCCATTTTTCATCTTTGTATCTTTAGTACTTAATATGGAGCCTTTTAAATGTCATTGTTTAAAGAGTATTTGTTAATACAAAGTTATTATTAAATAAAATAAAATTTAAATAAAAAAAAATAAAAAAAAATAAAGAGTATTTGTTGATTTAAAGTAACACTAGAATTGCAAGATTTTGAGAATTGATTTGGATAGTTTAGTTGTTCTTCTGTTTTTTAAAAAAAATTTTGGACTTTTCAGAAAAATTTTAACTGGTATTTTTTTCACCATAGCAAAGAGAAACATTCGTAATTCTTGTAATCTTAAAATCATGCTCAAAATTGAGATAATTTTTTTAAGTTACTGAGGTATCTTAATATTTAAGGATTCATTGTAGATTAAGTTTGAAAAAGAGGCATCTGTTGAATGTGATCCCTTTATTAATTCAGGATAAGTCTAAAAAGAGAAGTCTTAAAAAGATTTAATAAAAGAGTTGAAAAGTTCTTAGCCCATAAATATATCCTGGTTGTAAAATAAGTGGTAGTGGTGTTCTTTAGTTATTTCCGTCATGTCAAGGCTTTGTGACCACATTTGGGGTTTTCTTGACAAAGATTCTGGAATGGTTTATTATTTGCCTTTCTAGCTCCTTTTTTACAAATGAGGAAACCAACGCAAACAAGGTTTAAGTGACTTTGCCCTGGATAACAGTCAGTAGGTGTCTGAGGCCAAATTTTGACTCCAGGCTCAGGTTTCTATCCATTGGACCACTCAGCTACTCTTATGACAAAAGTAGAATGTTTTAAACCCTCCCCACCTCTTAAAAAAAGGCTCATAAGCACAAAATAGAAAAATAAAAATTATGCTGGGAGAAGATTCATCTGATTTATTCCTGAGTCAGTCCACAAACATTTATTGCCTACTATGTGCTTGGTACTATATTCAAAGTGCTAGGATACAAAAAAAAGGCCCCCTTCCTATCTTCCCTTTGGTAATTAATTTACAGTTTTTTCCCCCATTATCTATCCCTAAGAGGTTGAGTTATTTAAAGTCTGTATTTCTTGTTTTTAGAGACAATTCACTTTAGAATTTTCCTTGTGGAAGTTTATATCAGAAGACTATCAAGGTTCTATGAAACATCTTCTTGAACAGGTAAAACTACTTATTTGTAACGTGATATTGGTGGCTAAAGAGAAACAGAAGATATTCCTTTGTATGATAATATTGTCATTCCTTTTCATTATCAACAGAATTCATGACCATCAACTTAGGGGGAAAATGCTTTACAATATATCAATCTGTGTTTTATTTTTCTAAAAGTTACACAAAAGAGCTAAGTTATTTAGAATGTGGATTTCATATGCAAAATGAACAAAAACTTATTTTTAAAATTATGTATAAGAGAGATGGTTTTTACTAAACAAACCTCAAGTTCGCATTTTTCTTGAGATTTTTTCAGCTGACTGAGATCTTCTAGTTTTCTACGACAATCTTTGAGATCATTTTGTAACTGAGAAACCAGGCGGCGCTTGACTGTGTTGCTGGTCAGTAAACGTTGCAATTCAGATTTCAGTCTCAAGATGATTTCATCTTTGGAAGGCTCTTCATTTGGGTCTAGTTTCTGCATAGTACTGTTGGAAAAATAATTTTTAACCCTTTAGATACAGTAAATGAGACTATTCTTTAAGTCCATCTAAAAGGAGGAGCTACAACACCTACCTTAGCTCCATGTAATGATTTATTACATCCCTATGTTAACATTTAACAACAGCTTTAACTTTATATGTAATTATATATTTATGTGAATATATATTTATATGAATGTTCTCAGCAATTAACCCACTTTAAGATAGTATTCTTCCAAGCTGGAAAATAGCTTTTCCTCCAGCTTCCCTAAATACTTAAAAATGAACTAACCCTATTGTCTTCATTGTAAATAATTCATATTAAATTTTAATATCTTGCTTTTTTGGGGTGAATTTTAAGTGATTTTACAAATCATCTAATTTTCAAAGATGTTTACATAAAGGGAAGAAAAGCAAACACCATTCATCTTATTCAATTACTGTAATGATTCATATAATTCAATGGAGTCCAAGTCTCAGGGTGAGGGAAGTATAGTAGTCTGACAAAGTGAGAAAGAGCAACACAGATGAAAAACTATAAAAACCTCAGGATCAACATACTTGTAAGTAGTCTATGTGTATACAGGAATGGAAGCCATTTCTTTAATCATTTTCATTGTTAATATAGGTTTACTGGTTTTGCTCCAAGTCTGGGTTTTTCCCTTATCTTTTACTACGATAACTTGGAACATTGGTTTCCTCAGTTTGGGATAATATTTTGTATTTTAGTATCTTAGAAGTTCATTTGGATACATTTCCTTGTTGGCCCCTCTTGCTCTCAGTTATAATCTTCTTTAAGGACTATTAAGATTACAGGAACCTTAAGTCTCATGAAAGATGTCTACAAAATAGAATAGCTACCCAACGGTCTTCCATGTCAGGGAAGAGAGGAAGGAGTAAAGGGAAAGCAAGAAAATAAAGGAAGGAGAAAAGGGAAGGAAGGTTAATTTGGAAGCAGAATATAAATCTAATTGGCTATTATTTACCCAACTAATTCTGAAATTATAGTGCAATTATTTCCAAAATTTTGCCAAAATAAATATTAATATATCAGGACAGTTGGCTTAACCATGATATTATAAAGGTAAGCTTTTAGAGAAATATAGAAGTAAAATCTCACTGATTTCAACTAATTGAGCTTATGTCAGAAATAATTTTTTGCCAAACTGCACTCTATTTTCTTAGGTGTAAAATGAATAGATTTAATTAGTTGTTCTCTAAGTTACCGTCACATGCTTTATGTATACAGCTAAAAAAATAGCTAAAAATAGACTAGTTTTTAACTATTCCTACTGAATGAGTTTCTATTGCAAAAATTATATTTATAAATATGTTATTTTCATGATTAATTTGTAAACTTTAAAGTAGACATTTTTGAGTTGCTTGTTTAGCAATTTTTTTCTTTATATATAAAGCATAAGTAAACTTCAGTCACATCCCTACCTGAATAATTACAATTCTAAAATTAATAGAGCTAGAAATAAAAGACTTTTTACTATACTCAAATTCCAGATAATTCCAAATGGCTATATGTATAAAAATGTGATATTAAAAAATATTTTTGTTATAAAAAGTAATTTTTATAATAAGTTAGAATACTTATCATTTTATACACTCAAATCACCTTTTTAAATGACATTTATAAAAGAATTACTATTCAGTGTTCTAAATTTGAGCAATATTCTGTACTCTGCCCTGATTAGATCACTTATCAAAATATTCTGTGCTGTTCTAGGTATTGTATTTTAGAAAACATTAATTAGGTGGAGCCTATACAGAAGAGGGACATCAGGAAGAAGAAATTAAAAATCATGCTATTTGAAGATTGGTCTGAAGCAACTGAGTATATTTAATCTAGAGAAGACTCAGAGGTGGCACACAAGAGTTGAACCTGTTCTGAAAAGGATGAAAATTTCTAAGAGATAAATTTAATCTGGATTATAAAGCAAACTTTCTTGATTTAATCTAACATACATTTATTAAGCACCTACTGGGTAAATAGCACTGCAGTAAGTATTAATTCTTAATAATGAAAGCTAATAAGTTATAGAGTAAATTGCCAAAGGAATGAAAAATTACTAAAATATGTCCTTCAGGTTTAAGGCTTTAGTGACCATTTGTGGAGAATGTTTAAGAAGTGAAACTGGCTAGCTAGTTCCTTTTTACTCAGAAATTTTGGAAAAAATCATTGTTTTTAATTAGAAACACCATTTTGTTCAGTTAACAAATTCTGTATATATACCTAATTTAAAAAAAAAATTAATGTTGACCACTGAAATAGCACAACCTGCAACTTTCTAAAGTAAACCAAATTAAGATTAGAGAAAATGCACGCGAAAGTAATTTTCTTTTCTTTCCTAAAATGAGGAAAGCCAGACATGGTGACCAAGCCTTACATAAAGTTTAAACTGAGCCACCATGTGAAAGAGGTCCCCCTGAATCCAAATAAACTCTAGTCATTTATGAAGCATGCTGAGAGGACCAAAGGGAAAAGGCATTCCACTTGTTAAATGTTTATTATTTGAGCTTAGCAGCCAACTATAATAAAAGAGGGAGGAAGCTGTCTGCAAACCGCATGCAGATTTAGTTACTCAAATTCCATTAAGGTTTAAAAAAAAAAATTATAGCTAAATTCTTAAAATTTACCAAGCAATTGGCTTAAGGGAAGTGATGGTTGACAGTGAAGACTTTTAAGTCACTTATGTTAAGGTTACTGATATACAACAGTTCAGAGGTCAAGAAAGAATAAAAATTCTCATAACTGTAGAAAGACTACTGATATCACACATCATAATTAGCACCAGTTTTAGGAACATGAAATTGATCCTCCCCTTTTCTAACTGGAAAATACTCTTTTTCATTTATAAATTTTTTTTAAATTCTTTTTCAATTAACAAGCCTTTACTTATAACATTATGAAGATAAACAATTCTAAAAGATTACAGAATTCAGAGATCAATGAACTGACCAACCATGAATGCATGGACTGATAATGAAGAATGCTATCCATTTCATGATAAAGAGATAACAACCTTGCAAGACAGAACAAAAACATATTTTTGAATAAGACCAAATAAAATTTTCTTTCTTATTCATATAATTCATTTAAATTCTTATCAATACTTTTTTTTTTTTTTTTGACAAAGCAATTGGTAGTAAGTGACTTGCCTGGGTTTACACAGATAGTTGTTAAATGTCTAAAGCTCTAAAGCTGGATTTGAACTTAGGTCCTTCCCGACTCCAGGGCCAATGCTCTATCTGTTCTCCTGCCATCTAGCTGCATCCCTATTCCTTTATTATTTTTAAACTAATATTTGGATTCAGTGACTACTCATATCCAGTACAAGATAAATATCTGATATAGTCTCAAATTTTTCCACTTTAGTTCACTAACATGAACATTGATGCCTAAAATTTGACTTGTTCACAAAATTAACTATAATGAACTAAAGAATAACTAGAGCACTTTACTTTACTTTACTTTAGATCTATTCACTGTTCACAAGTAAAAATTTGTTAAAGGAGAAATAAAAAGAGATGGGAGAGAAATACACTTTAATAGATTCCACAATTACATTAATTTGCAAAGAAAATGTACAAATAAATGGTTTATAAAATTCTAATAGTGTTTTTCACAATTTGGTTCCTTCCTACCTACCTTTCCAGACTTACTTACACTTTCATTTCCACTTCACATACCTGATCAGCAACATAGGCCTACTTGTTGCTCACACAAAACACTCTTATCTCCTAATTCTGTACCTTTGAACCCTATCCCTCCTTTCACCAATATTCTTCTGTGCTTCTTTTGTAGAGGAAAAGCTGGCCTTAACTCCTTCTTTCACTGTTGAACACTCTGAAAATTTCTATATGCTATCTCCTCTCTGACTTCACTGACCACCACTTATTTGGCTTTCAAATCCCTGGACTCTAATGAAAATCCTTTTTCAAAGGTCACTAATGATCCCAACTGCTGAATTTAATTAATGACTTTAAATTCACTTTGATCTTTTTACAACTTCTGAAGCTGTTAACCACCTTGTTACAGTGGAAAATGTGCTGAACTGGATTCAAAGAAATTGGTTTTGCTTGTATTTTTTTTTCCCTTTTGATCTGATTTTTCTTGTGCAGCATGATGACTATGGAAATATGTTAAAAAGAATTGTGCATGTTTATCCTATATGGATTGCTTTCTATCTTGGGGAGGAGGAAGGAGAGAAGAGAGAGAGAAAAATTTGGAACACAAGATTTTGCAAAGGTAAATGATGAAAATTATCTTTGCATGTATTTGGAAAAATAAAATATTTAAAAAAAAAAAAAAGAAATAGGTATTAGATCTTGGCTCCGCCAATTGTGTCACCTTGGGGAAATAATTTTATACCTCTGGGTCTCAGATTTCTCCTCTGTAACATGAAGGAGTTGAGTTAGATGACCTCAAAGATTCCTTCTGTCTCTGCCTGTGCTCCCATGATTCTTCTTGGGCCTCTATGACACAGCTCTCGTTTAGTTTTCTTCCTGTTCAATTACCCAGTTTCCTCTGCTCAGAGTATCATTCATCCTCTGCTCAACTAAGAATGAAATGTCACTCAAAGTACTGACCCTGAAGACTTATTCTCTCTATATCTTCTCCTTTAGGAATAGTCAATCCTTTCCTCCTCCAAACTTCCCTATTTCTGTTGAGTTAGTACTACTATGTTCCCAGTCACCAAAGTTTGCAATCTTGGAGACATTCTTAATTCTTCTCTCTTCACTACTACTTAATCTTGGAGATTCTGATTCATTAAGCATCTTTTGTACTTAAGCTTTCTCCACTTTCAACAACAAAATCCTAGATCAAATCTTTAATGATCTCTTCTGTGAACTACCTATAGCCTAACTTAACAGACTTCTATACTTCTATAGTCTTTCCCTTCTCCAAATCCACAATCCTCCCAACTCCCACTTGCCAAAATGATCTAAGAAATAGGTCTAATAAAGATAATTTTTAGTTCAAAAATCTTCAGAGGTCTTTTTCTCCTCTAGAATAAAGTTGAAATTTCTCAGTCTGACTTATCAGAGGCTAACCTTCGATAATCCATTTCCAACTTATGTTTCTAGCCTAATTTCAGGTCACTCCCTCTTCATGTACTCTATTCAAACACGACTCAGACTTGACATTCTCTCCTCCAGCCCAATGTATCCTCACTAGTAAGTAATTTCTCATGCCCATAATGCACTTCCCTTTTTTTTTTAGGCTTAGATGAAATTCCATTTCCATCATGAAAAGTCTTCCCTCCCTGAAGCACCTGTCAATGTGCTTCCACATATTTTGTACATCAAAATGCCTTACACATATTATGTTCTTAAGATCGTAGAATTATAGAAATAGAACAGAAAAGGAACTCAAATTATTCCAATCTCAGAGAAATTAAAAGTAACTTGCCCCCAATCATGCAAATTAGTGGCAGAAAAATAATTTGAATCTAGATCCTATTGAATACAAATTCAGTACTCTGTATCATGATAAACTGAATATGTACTAAGGACCAGAGCAACATGTGATTTCACTGATATAAGGAATATTGGTTGGAAAAAAAAATCTCTGCCCCTGCAAGTCTATACCTTCCCTAAATCTGAGGTGCCCAGAAGAATGAAAAATTAAATGACATGCCAAGGGTTAGGAACATATACTTGGCTTTTATAAATTGTAACCCATTTATTTATCTGCATGTCTAGGGAAAGCAATATAACACACAGGGATTAGACTGTAAAAAAAAAAAATCTCAATAATGATGGAGAATATATTTTTTAAACCACAGAACATATGATAATGACCTAAAATTTTGATCCTACATTGTTCAATATCTGTTGAGCATCTCATATATACTCAGCTCTCTATATTGTGGGGAAAAAAAAATAAAGCATAAATACCTTAAAAGGCTTCTAATTTCATGCCTTTCCCAGTAAATAAATGCTCAAATAAGTGATATGAACTTATTACCAGATCTGGTAA
The DNA here is from genome assembly GCF_016432865.1 of Antechinus flavipes. Lineage (NCBI taxonomy): Eukaryota > Metazoa > Chordata > Mammalia > Dasyuromorphia > Dasyuridae > Antechinus > Antechinus flavipes. The sequence goes on from NC_067399.1 coordinate 520,431,869, forward strand.
TAAAAGATATGGTTAGAGAAGTCTCTAGATCAAAAAGTCCCTTTTTCCTTAGAAAAAGTTATCAGGTCTTCCCCTCCTCCCTAATATAAACTGAGTAGATTTAAGGGACCTTCTTTCAACTCCTAATCTGAAAAGAAGTTGTAATAATAATAATACTAACTTATATTTATTTAAAATAATATGAAAAAGCAAGTTTTAAGATTTTCTTATAAAATATTGAAAACATAACCATCTAACCTTTCAATTTCATTGCATGACATCAATTTGCCAAAAGGACAAGCTACATCTGATGTTAAAAATATAAACAGGATAATACAAATAGTTTGTTAACTCTGATTTTAGACCTTCATATATTTTTCACTGAAAAAAATAACAAAACATTGTTCTGGTGTAGAAACTAGATACTTAAATACCTAATTCATCAATTAATTATGAAGTGTTAAAAAAAACTTTAATTTTTTTTTTGTTTTCTTTAAGACTAGAATGAAGCATAAGACTAAAATGAAGTATTTTTCTCAATACCTGTGAAATTTTGATTTTTTCCAGTTGACTTTTTTAATACCCAAATTCACATAAGATTCAGCAAGATCTACATTCATTTCTTCATTTGGATCATCTGGAAATATTCCCAGTTTTGCAGCAGATTCATAGAGAGAAATTTCCTCTTTCAATTCTGCTAATTCTTCCTAGAGTACAAAAATAAGAAAATTTTTTTTGTGCATATGAGACACAAATAACTAATGTATGGACATCTAGTCTGTATGTCTTTTTCTTGCTAATACCCTAAATGAGTCAATAATATGACCGAGTAAAGAGGAAGTATATTACATACTTTGCATGTAATCAATATATAGACTTCCCTCATGGACTATGTATGGTCTTTGCTACTACTAGTGGTCCTATACTGCTGGCAAAACTATCCATATAAAAACAAGCCTGAAGAGAGGTATTCAGCTCCAACCAGTCTGATTTCAAAACCAGTAAAGACTGCTACTGTTAGCAACAATGACAACATCTACTGGCAGCTACAACCAATGTGATCACAAAGGGCAGCTTTCCTGGGCATGATAACATTAAGCCAGCCAACCAGATACACTTGAATTACATGAATCATTCATCACAATATCTTTTTGTGTGATTAGCAACTAGTGCTAAAAAAATCAAATAGGAATAATTCTCCCATACCATCTAGACTTAAATTTAATCTTATCAGAAAAGATAACCGAGTTGATAGCTCATTAATATACTTAGGGTGAAGGAATGCTTTCACAGGGAAAAGTTCTGAAGACAAAGGAATCTCTGAAAAGACTTCTATACAGTCCCCTACCTGACAGAGATTTTATAGTACAAACTATGGAGAATGATGTTAATTACTTTATAGTCCAGTGGAAGGATCCCAATTATTAAGTAGTTTGGTGTATGAAGGTTACTGAGAGGGTAAGTGATGGTATTTATGGCATAGGGAGAATTGGAGCCAATTTCTCAGCAAGGCCAAAGAGAGAAGTCAAGTCTACTGATTCCAGGAGCTGTTCTCAGATCCCAAGGCCAATGTTGAATATAAGATGAATGTAAATTCCTTGTGTATGTGTTTTGGGGGAGTGGTGGAGACTGGCTTTCTTTTTGTTTTTTTTGGTACCTGTATTTCCTTACACATATTAGGAGTTTAATAAATGGTTAAATTAATTCCATTCATACCATTGTTATGAAAACCCAGATACGAAAAGATTATACCACTTTTATTTCTCTCACCCAACCCCAATACACATATACCTACAAGTCCCCTAGCCAAATTATAGACCTAAATAATTCTGACATAAGAACTACCACCATAATTCCATTTTTCTTGGGCTCCCACAAGCCCATCTTCTAGGGGAAGAACCTTAATATTGGGTTACCTATTTTTCTCAAATGGCATTACTCACTTGTAAAGTCCTGTTCATGTTGTCACTCAGAGTGTGTGCACTCTGGGCTTGCTGAAGCTGGAACCTTAATTGATTCACCTCTTGTACTGATCCTATAAGAATAAAAACAAGATGACACTTAAAATTCCTTAAACGTAAAGATACCAGTCACCAACAAATCACCTAACAAATGAACTTCCAATTCAATATCATAACAAAAGGATCATACCTATATCACCACAGATTTTCATCCATGTACTATAATGAACACAATGGGACTTGGGAAGATAGGTGTAATAGGGAACATGTGGTATTCCCATCATAGTCTTCTGTGTCAAAGAAACTGAATTAGCTTTTCCTAAGACCCTGTCCCATGCAGGCTAGGCTAAGTTTCTCCTGAAAATGTAATGAAATTATCCTGAAGATTTAATTGGCTCAGGGGAATAATAAGGTTTCAAGATCACCTAAGCGTATAAAAGAAGTCTTGGGGCTTTTCTAACTTGGCAGATATCCCATAGTTGCCTGATTCATCACATACTACCCTGCTGATCATTTATATTTTTATAAAGTAGAGAGGTGTAATGGGCTGAGGCTCAAGTTGATGCACTGAGGTCGCAAGCACATGAGGCTAAGTAGTAATTGGACCATACTTTATTAATATATAAGCTTGGAGAAAGAATGGCCCCCACCCACTCTTTGTGCAAGTCCTGATGTGTTGTATAGGAAATGACGATTTTGGTGGGTAGAGGCAGGGGAGTGGAAGAGGAAGGGGAAGGAGAGACTGCGCGCAATGCCATTGCAATGGCCCCTTCAGCTCAGATTCTCCCTCTGTTAGCTGGCTTCCTGTCGCAGCTGCCCATATTGCTATCGCAATCCTTATTCACCTCTTCACTTCAATAAAGATTGAAGATTTTTCCCTTAACCTGAATTCCTGACTCTGGCTGATTTTAAATACACGGTCATTACAGGGAGGGCTGCTGCAATTCTGTATAGAAATGAGAGAGATCACTGTTTACCTGAACCAAGTGGTGTCCCTTTGTTGAATAGCCTTCTTAATAAGTTAAATGACAAATTAGTCTTTTTTTTTCCAATATGAAACCTAAACTATCAGGGAACTGGCTTGAGTCAGGTCTGACAGGACAATATCATAATGAGTTTGAAAGGACATTAGAAATCAAGAGGCAGATTCTATTCTCTTCTCTGCTACTATTATGTAACATTGAATAAATCATGTCATCTCTGAACTTGCTGTTTGTAGTTCATTTCCTCATCTGTAAAATGAGGGATGTAATCTTTTTCAAGGTCTTGAGAACTTGACATGAAATTTAACATATCATGAAAATTAAACAGTTCCAGGCTTTATTATGTCTTTGTACATTACTGGGAAAAATCTATTACATGGAAGAGGCCAAATGAACCATGGTAGAATAGACCTATTATTACTAGCTAGAGGAGTGGAAGGATGGTAGATACAAGAATAATAACATGATCAAAATAATAACAACATATTCAATATTTTTATATTTCATAAAGACTAAGGGGAAAAATATCTAAAAAACAAAAACAAAAACACAACAAAACCTTTAGCCCATAACACAAAAAGTATCTCTTGCTTATTCTCCTTTCTCCTTTTATTAGATACACATCTATTCACTTTTCTATCTCCATCCCATTAATAATATATAAATATGTTATGATCATAGAGAGAACCAAATGAAATTTATAAAAAATAAGAGCCATGCCCCAATTGATAAATGATTAAAAGATATGATCTGTGCCGAGCTATAAATTCATACATATCCTCTGACCTAACAATACCACTATACCGAAAGAGATTTAAGAGGAAAAGAAAAAGGGAAACCATCTATATGTACCAACTCTCTTCTCAGAGAAAAAAAACTGGAAATTGAGGGAATGCTCATCAAATGGGGAATGGCTCAATAAACTGTGGTGTGTGTTTATGATGATATATTATTATTCTATGGGAAATGATGAGCCGGATGCTCTCAAAAAAAAAAAAAAAAATGGGAAAGTCCTCCATGGACAAAGCGAAATATACCATATACAAAGTAACAGCAATGTTCTGAGATGATCAGCTGTGAATGACACCTTTGCTCTTCTCAAGAGTATAATCACTTATTACTACACTCTGAAGGATTTATGATGAAAAATCCTATCCATACTCCAAGAAGAAACTGATTGTATCTGAATACTTCCCTCTCTCTTTTTTTTAAATTTAATTTTTCTTGAGCATTTTTATTTTCATTAGGTTGGGAGATCTATTTTTTTCCCCTACAACCTGACTTTTACGGAAATGTTTTGCATAACATCACAAGTGGTTTCTTAATTGTGGGTGGGGGATAAGGAAGAGAACCTAGAATTCAAAAATTTTAAAAACAAATTAAATGTTTTAAATGTCACCAGGGGAAAATATTAAATAAATAAAAATAAACAATCAAATATATAAAGGATATGTTGTGGTATGACAAAATCTTAAAGCACTAGAAAAAGTCAGGCAAAAGGGTTCTACCTCTGCCAACTATCTGACTTAGACAAGTTACTTTATCACTAAATCTCTCTGGGCCTGCTTTCAAAACTGTAAAATCAGTAAGATGAATTAGATGAACTCTTAAGATCTCTAAGATCTATGAATTTGTTAATCTAAATATTTATAGAATTAGAGTCTCACTTTTATATAATGCTTGTCTTTTTGAAAGTCTTTTCTAAGTAAGGAATTTTATAAAATTATAGACCAATGAAATGCTAGAAAAATCTTAAAATTACAAAATATTTTTAAATAATCACTTGGTAAATACATATTTTCATATAATAAATCTGTTTCAAATGTGGGTGTATCTACTATCTACACTTTTATTTTATCTGAAGCAGAACAAAGTGGTGTACCTGTTTCCAGCAAAGAAGCACACTGTTTTTGACTCTCTTCCAGATTCTTGGTTAATCTATTGATTATTTCTGTTTTTTCCATCTTGTTTTCTTCCTGTGATCTTTCCACTTGTTTCACATGATCTTGTAAACGACAACAAACATCTTTCTAAAAATGAAAAAGGTTTTTCAGAAGTCACATTCCTTTTAATAATTAATTATTAAAGGACAAATATTAAAGTATTTAAGTGTTTAAAAAATTTAACAGCCAAATGGAAGCAAGAAACCCAAATTTCTTACAGTACTTTTAAGATAAGAGAATTTATAAATACAAGTGAAAACAATCCTTAAAATCATTGATAAAAAGACATTTAGGAGAGGCTATACCCTGATACTGCATGATGAATGGTTAGGGTTTACACTTTAAGATGACAAGAAAATAAATGCAATAAATAAATAAAACAGAATGACATAAAATTAAGCATTTAACATTAACATGTAAAAAAAATGTTTTTGAGGGAAGCAAGGAAGATCCAGATTCAGCAAGATGAGATGCTGATAAACTCATCATCCACATATATCACTTTTTTCCTTATCATTTTAGCCCTTTAGGGCTTCATGAAAGAAAAATACAGGGAAAACTTGGAGAAGGAAAAGAAGCTAATGCAAATTGACTGGGTAAAGATGCCCCAAATGAACAGAATATAGTTGATTTAGAAATAGTCGTTGATGGTAATGAAGGAAATAAAGCAATTTGGGGATTTTAAGAACAAAGTGAAGACTAGTAGTAGTGATCTAAAGAAGCGATAGCAGTAGTAAGCTTGTAACTTAAGATGCAGAAATATTAATGGTAAACAAAATAAATATAATCATGTTAAGGATTGGGCAAGAATGAGTAGGCCAAGCTTTCAGAAAAAAAAATGAGACAATGGTAAGAAAAGAGAAAGGATTTGGTATTAAAAATCACTTTGAGGTTTCTTCTTGTTAACAAGGTCAGGGAAAAAATAAGAGAGCACAGGCAATTAGAAAGTAGTATTTAGAAGACAATGAGACCTGAAAAAAATATGCATCTACATTACTGTCAGGAATATATCTTTGAAAGTCAGTGATAGCCAATTTAACTCAAAATAATGTAACATCTAAATTTATTGATGAACTGAAGCAGTTTCTCAGAATAAATAAATAAATCCATAAGAACCAATACCTATTTATTCAGTTTAGTTTGGCCAATTCTGAGCCCTACAGATTTAGAAAATCAAAAGGTACTATTTGTTGTAAAGGATTTGAAAAACATATAAGAAACTTAAAAACCTACTTAAAGGCCATTAGTCCAAAGTCAGAGGAAAAAAACTTGTCATCTACACCAACATCTGTGGAGGAATAAATAGTATATATAAAAGCAGATCATTAATGATCCCATGCAACTTGGTGAAGTAGGGAATGGTGCAAGTCACAGGTTGCTCTCAGGTATAGGAAAACAGAACATGTTTCAAGATAATTTCAGAAATTTTTTGTGAAAAGGCAGAGAAAGAAATGAGAACTATAACTGGAAGAATACCAAAGATTCACCACTTTGACTCTGCAAACTTTTCTTATTAAAGCTAAAACTAGGATAATTTTGTTAATTGTATCTAAACAAATATTAATTAAATGTGGAGCTACATGTAGGACAGGCATATTATTGTCTTATTTTTCAAGCTTATTTTGACTTGTTTTGGAGGAATTTTTTTTTTTTTTTTTTTTGTACACTGGTGGTAGAGAAAAACCAGTAGGGAACTGTGTTTGATGTAGAGCTTTTGAAGAAGAGAAAGACACTTATAGGCCTTAGCACTGAAAATCAAAGTTGCCATTTAAATTTAATGTTTTAGAATGCAATTTTATAATGGACACAATAAATCTTTAGAAAAACCTATAGAGTAGGCCATTATATTTCAACTTCATTTCCAATTGCCAAAGAAGAAAAAAAAGATGTAGCAATGCAATCACATTTCTTCCCATCTCACTTGGTTGGCAAAGTAGATTGAATAATCTTATTTTTCTCTTACAAACTTTTAACATAGATGTTTGGATTTTTTTTTTTTTTGAGTACCTCTTTTTTCATATTGGACTTGTGTATGGATTTTTCTTATAAGACTCATTATAATTATAATTTTTAATTTTTCGTAAATGTGAACTATTAAAACATTTTTAAATGGTGTCTATTTCTTAGGAATTTATTTTCATTAATTTTGTTTAATTAGGCTAACTTTATTAACTAGTTATACTCATAGGTTTGATCCTTCTACTGATCAGCATGGAAGTTTTCGGCTACTCCTGTTTTCTGACCTGGGTTAGTTTGCCCTTCTCCTTGGGCAGCCTAGTGAGCCCTTATTCTCAGCGGCTCACCACATTGAGACTAGACTTAGGGTGAACACTTTAATCAAAGGGATGGCCTAGTGTGGCTCAATAGTTCTGAGCTCTGAGTTCAATCCACCAGCTTCAGTTTCCCTCAGGAACAGGCATTACAGCTAGATACCATGATACCTAACCTAAATTAGTTTAGAATAATCACTTTATATACAGCTCAACATAAGATCAAACTTAGAAATGTAACCAGTAAGCAAAAAGTAAAACAAACCAACCCCAAGATAATTCTGAGTACCTATTTAATTAATATTCCCGTACTTCAATTGGCAAAAGTATCTGAGCTTTTAATAACTTAGTGTAGTAAAGAAAAGGAGAAGATAGTATTCCTATGCTATATGCATATACAATAAACCTTCATGTGATGTTATTATGATTTCAATATCTAACAAAAATATAATATGCACATAGAAAAAATTCCACATCATGATTAAGCCTATAAAAGTGTTAGTTTCGTCTTCAAAATTATGTTTGTAAAAAAGTTCCCATTCTATTAAATCAATCAGCTTTTATTAAGCCTACAGATAGAAACAAGGCTTTGCTAGCAATACAAAGATAAAAATGAAACTGTCTTTGCACTCAAGAAGCTACCTTTCACAATGTATACCAAAAAAAAAGGTGAAGTAAAAAGACCAGTAGATGGGAGATGATCAGGACCTTAAAGATTTCACTTATAGAAGAAGGAAGTATAGAAGCTCAAGCTTTAAGGTAAAATGGGATTAAATTGGATATTAGACAGCGTAAAGACATTTCTCCTTCCCCCCCAGAAAAAAAGAAAATAGACTGTTGTGTGAAAAGCAAGTTAGACAATTTGTCTAGGCTATAAACAATATATATCCTGCATCTGAAAAGATCGGATGGAATCGGGCTGGGATCCTAGAAGGAAGTTACTTAGTAATTTTCTTAGTAAAATACATGATTAGTAAGACCCAAAAAAGATACTTTTGAAACGAGGAAATTAATTAAGAGACCTCTCCAAATTGTCTCAGGTGACAGATGAAGAAAGCCTGAAATAGAAGGGTGCCTGGGTAGAAAAGGAGGCCAGATGAGTTTGTGGAAAATACAACTGGCAACTGATTGATAAGTAGACTGAAGAATAGGGAGATGTTGACAATACTAAGGTTTATGATAGTGTCCCCAACAATTACTATAAGAAAAGTTGAAAGAATAGTGGATTAGAGGTGGAGAAGAGATAAAATGAGTTCAATTTTGAACACAATTTTGAATACTATAAAGTATACACTTTGAAATGTCAATAGGTAGTAGTTAGAGATGCTGGAATGAACTCAATTGACAAGAGATTAGAACAGAGATTTAAATAGATCTGGGAATCATCTGAATAGAAATGATGATCTGAATCCAGAACAAAAGAGGACTGAACCAGAGTTTGAAAAGTAATATAGGTTGGCAAAACAAACTGCAGAGGGAAGCAAAATAGAAAATTACTGTCAGGTAAATCCAGGTAGAGAAAGAGAGAAGTAGATAATATGTTAAATGCTTCAAGAGAGGTCAGATAATTAAATCTGAAGAAGGAGCCAGATTTGAGCATCAAGACATGAGGAGATGGAGAGTTATTTCAATTGGGTAATGAGGTTAAAAGCTAGTACTGCAAAGATTTGAGGATGGAGGAACATATATATCATTATTCACAAAATTATGTCATTATGAAATAAATATTGCAACTCAGTGTATGAATAAATTCTACATAATATCTGGACAGGTTATATCATGTTTCCTCATTTTAGTTTTCTGGGACTTGTTAATTCCTTGGTTCATTGTTCCTTGGTAATTTCTTCAGGTGAGTAGAAAAAAAAAGAATAATTGATAATAAAAGTTATAGTATTAAATATCAAAAAAGACTGATTTTCCTTGTTTTGTGGGAGAAACAGCAAGGTGACTATTTTGGCTATTATAAAGTTTATGTAAAATAAGCCTGTAAAAGCACCAATGAAATTTTAAAGGCTCAACAGTGTTGTTCACAGATAAGGCTGATGCATTAAAAAATGTTTATAAACCAATCCATTCTATTCATTAAAACAAGGCAATTTTATTCCAAAAATTTGTGCTTTTAGTTGTGTTTCATGAGCCTATATGCAACAGAACTAATATTTCTTTTAAAATGTCATAATTTAGACTTTTCTCTAAATGTTAGATATTCAATCGGATTATTATTTGATTAGTCCACAACAGGGAGTTATCTTCTGCATTAAATTTTCATGAAAAAAAGGGAATAAAGGGAAGAGCCTCACTATTAGGAATCTAAACCTATAAAAACTGATTAATGTAGTAAATGAGTTTATATGCAATTTTAACTTATTTATGCTTCACTTACTTGACTCTAATAGATAGGATAAATGTATGGGATATCTATAAAAATATTAAACAGTAGCATTGTTATTGTTCAGACTTATCTGATTTCTACATGATCCTGTAGATTTTTAGTCATGGAGTTTTCATGGCAAAAATACTGGAGTGGTTTACTTTTTCTTCTTGACTATGTTCCCCATTTTACAGATAAAGAACTGAGGCAAATGGGGTTAAGTGGCTTGTCCAGGGGAACACAGTAAGTGTCTAAGGCTGCATTTCAACTCAGATTTTCCTGACTTCAAGCCCCATGGCTCTATCTACTGAACCACCTAGCAATTCCAGTAATATTATCTAATAAAATCTGTCCTAAACAATTATATGGGCATTTGTAATTCTATTCACTGAAACGAAATGAGTATTTATTTCACTAAGTTACTTAACCAAAAGGTGGAGACACTTCAGGTGAATTACTGGAAGCTAGAAAATTGTGTAACAATAGGAATAATATTAATTTTTTAAGCAAACTAGTTTCAAAACCTATTATCTCATGGACAGTTGGGGATCTCAATTCTCCCTTAATTTTGTATGTAATTATTTTCCTCAAAATTGCTAGTAACACTCAGTCAGCTGCCCTCATACATTATACAACATTTTTTGCCAAAAATGGTATGAATATAAACCTGGAACCTTTAAGGCTAGCCTAACAAATACCTCCAAAGAAACACTAGGACAACTAAATTAGCTTAATTTCTTCTTTCATTCAGATGTTTCTAATAAATGCCACCAAACAACTCTCAAATACTTAAAGATTTATCAATAAGAAACCTGTAAAGCATCATTTTTTTTCACTACAGTTGAGTATGGCAAAGCCTCAAACAGAAAATTCTGAAAATATGCCCTTCTTCATATTAAAAAATACAAGATTTTGACTCAGATTCTCAACTGAGTGAATGACTATTATCTTGCTTTTTTGACTGACATTTTTTCAAGGTTCAAAGTTACAAAGATCAGTGACTAGCTGAAAAACACTACAAGCACAAATACATCTTTATTATTTGCTTTTCTGAAATCATTCAAACCTGCTCTTGAAGTGCAGCATTTGTAGCATCCAAATTCTTTTGTAAAGCTGTCACTTGGTCTTCATACTTCTTTCTGAGGCATAAAACAATATTCTCATGTTGCTCTTTAGCTCGTTGTAGAGAGTCAGAATGATGAAGCTCTAACAGTTGCTGCCTTAGGTTTTCCATGGCCACCTCACTCACTCTAGATTTCTTAATCATCTAAAAAAATTCACATAAAACCATACATTAAATTCAGATTTGTAATTTGTAATATTTATAAGTGTATTTCCATGATTTTAAACACTAAACTTTCTTATGTTCTAAAAATCACAAATATGTTTTTAGTAAAATATTAACAGCTTTCAGTGAGAATCAGCCAGCTTGCCCAAGCAGGATGCTCTCAACATCCTTCATTAAAGGTCTAAAATAAAAAAGTGGGCAACAGATTTCCTGTGTTTGGGTGTATGTGAGTGTAGCTCCCTAAAACTCCTCTAGTTGAGACACCTAGGCTCAAGGAGGTCTTGAGGGCTACTCCAAGTTAATTACCCTCAGGTAGAGGTAGGGTATTTCCTATAACATAGATACTAAGGGTAGGCAGAGAACTTGCTATGGCACTGGTCTTAAGATGACCACTTTGTTAAGGTAGCAGGTAGATTCCCCATGGCAAGCCAATTGTTGGGTCATAGAAAATGACAGAGCTTTCTTGAAAAACTAATCTACACTGCCATTGGCCACTTGTTCAGAAAATCCTCAAGTCTTATTTTTAAAGTTATTAACTATATTTTGTGCCTGTTTCCTGTATACTTTATGTAGTTCATCTTGCAAAATGATAACCTTAATTTTTGCGGCCATCATAGTAATAATTTAACTAACAATACAAATTCCGTAACTATTAGTATCTCTAATTCTCTGAAGAATTAATAAACAATATATTTGGGAAGTATCCAAAGAAGTCATTGACAAAAAAGAGCATCACTGAGGATATTAAAAATGTGACAGCATCAAAACCATTTAGTACTGGTTAAGAAATGAAGTAGTAGATTAGTGGAATAGGTTAGATTCATAAGACACAATAGTCAATGACTACAGTAATTTAGTGTTTGATAAATCCACGATTCTAGCTTCTGGGAAATTGCTGGGAAAACTGGAAAATAATATGGCAGAAACTAGGCACTTAGCAATACCTAAACGCCCTACAATCAAGATAAGGTTGAAAAGGGTTCATGATTTAGACATAAAGGATGATACTATAAGCAAATTAGGAGAACAAGAGGTAGTCTATCTCTCAGATCTATGGAGAAGGAAGGAATTTATGGCCAAAGAACTAAAGAATATTATGAAATGCAAAATGGATAATTTTGATTATATTAAAAAAGGTTTTGTACAAACAAAACTAATGCAGGCAGGATTAGAAGGGAAACAGAAAACTGGGGAAAAAATTGTATATCCAAGAGTTTTGATAAAGGCCTGATTTCTAAAATATATAGAGAAGTGGTTTAAATGTAGAAGAATACAAGCCATTCTCCAATTTATAAATGGTCAAAGGACACGAACAATTTTTAGACGAAAAAATTAAAGCCATTTCTAGTCATGTGAAAAAATGCTCTAAATAACTACTGATTAGAGAAATGCAAATTAAGACAACTCTAAGGTACCACTATATATATCTCAGATTGGCTAAGATGACAGGAAAAAATAATAATAAATATTGAAGGGGATGTGGGAAAACTGGGACACTAACACATTGTTGGTGGAGTTGTGAATGAATCCAATCATTCTGGAAAACAATTTGGAACCATGCCTAAAGGGGTACCAAACTGTGCATACCCTTTGATCCAGCAGTGTTTCTACTGGGCTTGTATCCCAAAGAGATCATAAAGGAGAGAAAAGGACCCACATATCTAAAAATGTTTGTGGCAGCCCTTTTTGTAGTGGCAAGAAACTGATAACTGAATGGATGTCCATCAGTTGGAGAAGAAGTAAATAAGTTATAGTATATGAATATAATGGAATATTATTTTTCTATAAGAAACTATTAGCAGGATAATTTCAGAAATGCCTGGAAAGACTTACATGAACTGATGCTGAGTGAAATGAGTAGACTCAAGAGAACACTGTACATGGCAACAAGATTATGTGATGATCAACCTTAACTGATGTGGCTCTTTTCAACAATAAGGTGATTCAGATCAATTCCAATAGACTTGGGATACAGAGAAGCATCTGCATCTAGAAAGGACTATGGGGACTGTGGGGATCACAACATAGTGTTTTCACCTTTTTTGTTTGCTTGCTTTTTGTTTTTTCTTCTCTTTTTTTTCTTTTTTGATCTGATTTTTCTTGTGTAGCGTAAAAAATATGGAAATATGTATAAAAGAATTGCACATATTTAATATATATTAGATTAGTTGCTGTCTAGGGGAAAGGGTAGGAAAAGGGAGGGGGAAACATTCAGAACACAAGGTTTTGCAAAGATAAATGTTGAAAGCTATCTTTGCATGTATTTTGAAAATAAGCTATATTAAAAAAACTTGTCTAAGGATTGAATTGGATTTGAATGGTATTGCTCCAACACTGAAATCTGTTCAAAGCTATTTTAACTTTGTGGAGTCCCTAATAATTATATCCAGAGCACAGTCTCAACTAAAATTCTCCATCTGATCCTTACTACTAACAGGAACAGAAAAGAGGATTATTAGGACTGAAATGTGGATTACAACACAGTAATTTCACTTTTTTTTGATATTTGCTTGCTTTTTGTTTTCTTTCTCATTTTCTTTCCTTTTTGATCAGATTTTTTCTTGTGCAGCATAATAAACATGGAAATATATATATATAGAAGAATTGCACATGTTTAACATATATTAGATTACTTGTTGTCTAAGGAAGGGGTGAGATGAGGAGAGAGGAAGAAAAATTTGGAACACAAGGTTTTGCAAGGGTGAAAACTTACCTTTGCATGAATTTTGAAAATAAAAGGCTATTATTTAAAAAAAAAAAAAAAAAAAAGGTGACACAGGCTTTGAAGACAACTGTAAAGGAATACTTCTAAAAATATTTTGAATGATGTAAGTATCATTCAAATAAATTTGTATAATCCCAAAGTGACTATAAGAGTACAATTTTTTTTAACTTCATGTGATGTAATCATAGGAGATCTGGATTCTAGTTCTAGTTCTGCTGAATAATAAATTATAACCTTTCTGGGCTAACTTTTCCTTATCTACAAAATAAGAAATTTTAGGATTTTCTAAAAATCATGTTTCCTTTACCTTATTTCTTTATCATGAGGAAGTATCAACCAGAAATCCAATTAACCCAAACAAACCATTCTCTAACTATGCCACAACACAGGATTGTGCTGTGCTCTTTTTTAATAAAGGAGATTTCAAAACAACAAGGAATATGCTGGAATAATATTGCTTTGATACTTTGCATAGTTAGCTTACGTTCTAAATTTATCATGAACACCAAATACTTGGTAAAAGTTTTAGATAATACAACACTTACTACCAAAAAATCTAACTATTATCTTCAGGAGAGTGAATAGAGAAAAGAAAAATTAGTCTTTTAAGTATTAGGATCTATGGCTCTGCTGATATAAAGAACACAGGATAAAGAAACTCATTCTCAAGTCATTTTTAAATTACTTAAATGACTTTAAATGACAATTAAAAGCCTCTCATTTTTAAAAAAATTAATTTTATTTTTTTCTGATTAACAACTAATTTTCCCTTCCACTTACTTCTCCCTTCCAACTTCACAATTTAAAAAAAGGAAAAAATCCCCATAATACACAGTCAAATAAAACAAATATCCCCACTGAAACATTACCAAAAATATGCATCTCCTTCTATATTTTAAATCTATTACTTTTTTGAGAGAAGATAGCTATCATGATTCATTTTCAATCTTCTGAAATCATGGTTTGTGGTTCCATTAATTAGCTCTAGTACTAATATCTTTGAAAGTTGTTTGTCTTTATAATGTTGTCATTGTATAAATTGTTCTCCTAAGTTCTGTTTGCTCCATTTTGAATCAGTTCACGGAAGTCTTTCTAGTTTCCTCTCAAATTGTCCATTTATCATGTCATAGCATAATATTTTGCCATATTAATTACTGTAATTTGCTTAGCCATTTCTTAATAAGTAGGCAGTTGCTTAGTTTCTAATTTTTTTCAGTTACAAAAAGAGCTGTTAATATTTACTGTATATATTAATTTTCTTCTTTTGGGGGGCATTTTTATCATTTTGCTTGCCTTGTTAAAAAAAAAAAAAGAAAAGTTGCTAGCTAAATGATGTATTTCAATCATTTTTCAGGAGAGAAATGCTTTATAACGTCATAAGAATCTGAAAATATTTACAGAAACTAGCAACACATTAAACACTTCAGTATTAAGATAGCTTATTAGAAAAGCTAGATATTAAGGAATCTCAGAGCACCCTTCAAAGACAGACATTTTAAATGTTATATTTTCTAAAACCCTATAAGATCAAAACACATAATGGCACAAAAATAAGTTGCTGTCCAAATTAAGATTGTAATTTAGTTAAATAAATGTCCAGTATTTCTTATGTAGAAAATACAAAAGTAGAAGAGAAAATGAATTAATGATTAAATAATGAAGAAAGACTTTACATATTTCTATCTCAAAGACTGAGTACTTAATAAAATACTCAGACATTCTATAGTAATAGAGAAATGAATTATAGAGTCTTGAAGGCCACCTTAGTAGAACCCAAAATTTAATATGTCCAAACATAAAGCAAAGAAAACCTTTGGCCTTAGCATAGAGTATTACACATATTAAGCATTTAATAAATATTTGAGTACAGTAATTTATTTAGCATGTCTCTTTTTATCTGAGAAACATCTAGCTAAATTCAGTAAGGGTCATCCATTAGAGGATAAATTCTTTTAACCATTGTAATTCATAAAGACGATTTACTAAAATATGAAGGTATAGTGAGTCATCAGTCTTCTGAAGTAATTAGTTATTTCCTGGACTGAAGGACCCAGGTCCCTGAACTGGCGGGAGGGGGGGAGGAGGGGAGGAGAAGAAGGAGGTGAGAATAGGGCTAATATAAGAAGCACTAGAAGTAGGATTAGGCCTAGAGCATTTTTAATGGTAGAGGATTCGTGGCCCACACACCTCAAATAAGAGCGTGTCATAGATGTTCTAGGTTCACTGTATAATTCTGGCCAAGCCATTTAATCTCTTACTGCCAAGCAACTCTATGAGACCATAAATTACAAAGATGCATTTCCCTACATTTACAAATCACAAGTCTAGTTCCATGATCCCATCCTTAATAAATAAACTCAGTATTTTATGCAATAGGTATTTAATAACTACTGAATTAAATTACAGAAGTTCTCAGGTGGAAGATATCACTGTAAACTGTTCAGTTTGGTAAGGCTTCTTTGCCTTCTTGTTCAGTAGACCAAGTATGTACCTAAATTCAGTAAATACAGGCCCCAAATCAAAGTCTCCGACCCTTCTGATGAAGATGATTTTACTAAAGTTCTCACAGTTTCTTGGTTCTCCATCAACAACTTAAAAATATTCAGTAGTTAATAATATAAATGAAAATAGAAGTAGGGAAGAGAATGGGGAAATTAGAACAAAATTATTTTATTGCATAGTTTCCTTTTTAAATTTCTCTTAGTTTTGTCTTTTCAAAGTTTCTTTCTCCTCTATTTCTCCTCTCCTCCAGACCTACTCACAAACCTGCTCAGCTCTCCCATTAGAAAAACTTGTTCCTTTCTTTAAACTACTTCTGGCTCCAACATGGAGACAATGACCTACTGGAACTGAGATCAGGAGGGACAGACTGTCAAAAAGTCATTTTCAATCTGTTCCCCTCATTCCCAGGACAGCATTTCTAGGCAGTGATCCTCTCCTACCTTTTTCCAAAATACAAAAGGTGGGGAGGAGAAGAGGAAGGAGGGTTCTGCAAAGCTAGAGAGTATGAAATAGCTACAGTTCATTCTCTCTGCCTTCCAAATGCCATACCATTGATCTCGCACCTTAAATGACTCAAATCAATTGATAAACATTTAATGAGCCCCTACTATGATCATGAGGAAGTTACTAACAAATAGTCAAATTACACAAAATCTCTATGTTATAAGGTCCCATGATAACCAGTCAGAAAACAAAAAGTAAAATAGAAAAATGACTAAAAAAGTCCCATAACCATTTACTTTTTCCAAATCATCTCCAATCCTGAGTGTCCACTACAAAGCAGAAACTTCTTTAAGCTAGGAATACATATACCAAAACAGCATATATATACACATAGAACAGCATAAAAAGAAAAATATCTGGAAAACATTTCTATGACATCTAGGATCTGAGATAGCATTCCTACTTCTTTCTAAATAAAAGACATATAAAGGCTGATCCATGCAAGTGCAGGTGCATCTTTAGGACAACCACAAGAAAACTGCTTTGAATCAGAGACATGGCAGCAATAGGAAAGAGTTTTAAAGCATTTAATACAAAATGGTATTAAAATAAAAATTTGGATACAGTCAAATGAAACTACACCCAAAAGCTTCCACATCTTTTTTTTTTTCAGAATACCAAAATAAATCAAAATAACTCTGTTCAATCTGATTTATAAGATAAAGTAGATTTGAGACTCAAGAAAAATCATGAAAAAAATTCTTTGTTGTAATTAACAAACTATTCTCTTTGACACCAAAGTCAGGGTGCTTTCCACTGTATCACATTGGCCTCTTAATTCACTAATGTCCATATTTTAAATTCAGATTGAAAAATGACATTATATATAATATTAAGCTATAGAATTTGTAATAATTGCTCAGTTAGAAATACTTACCTGTTCTTCATTGGTTTTTAATGTTTGAATTTGGGTTTCCAGTGCTTTTATTTGCCCTTCAAACTGTATCTCTTTCTCTTTTCCTTTCTGAAGGAGGTTCTGTGATTCTTGAAGACTTAATGCTAAGCCATCCTTTTCATCTAAGGTAATAAAAATGTCACAAATACTGTTAGAGGCAGGTAGCCTCAATTGCAAAGATACCTATCAGAAATCAGGGCCTGTGCTATTCACTATTTTCAATAAAATCTGAATTATCTGAATTTATCTGACAAAAATAAATAATGCAATTGCAATAAACAGTAGAAGGAGGAGTATACTTTAAATGTTACAATGTATCTATTTTCAAAAATGCCTATGTTTGGGGACAGCTAGGTGGCGCAGTGGATAGGGCACCAGCCCTGAACTCAGGAGAACCTGAGTTCAAATCTGACCACACACTACTTCCTAGCTGTGTGACCCTGGGCAAGTCACTTAACCCCAATTGCCTCAACAACAACAAAAAGCCTACATTCATCTTGTGTCTATCTCTCTGGGTCTGTTTGTTGACATTGACTTAGGTTCTATGGTAAATGAGATTTTATGTTGCTAAATTACTTTGATCAAAAATGCTTTAAATCAGAGAATTGTTATGCAAATGAAAGCACCACCATGACAAAAGATGCAAAAAAAAAAAAATTAATATTCTCATTTGAGTATATCAGGACAATTTTCTCTCTAAAACACATACTTGAAATTTGAGGACAATTACATTTATTTAGTCAAAGTAAGCACAGCTGAAACCATTGGAAATTGAAACATTTCATTCCATACTATATAAGGGTTTGATGGCCACTTTGGCATACATTATCCATAGAGCTAAAAAATGTGTACAGATAAGTGAAAGAAGGAACAGGGGGCATGAAGAGAAGGAGAAGAGACAGAAAGAAAAAAGAGAGAAAAATAAAGTAGAAAGCAGAAAGGAAAAGAGAAGAAAAGGGGAGGGAAAGAAGGAAGAGGAAAGGAAGA
The DNA here is from genome assembly GCF_016432865.1 of Antechinus flavipes. Classification (NCBI taxonomy): domain Eukaryota; kingdom Metazoa; phylum Chordata; class Mammalia; order Dasyuromorphia; family Dasyuridae; genus Antechinus; species Antechinus flavipes. Next base: position 520,450,277 of record NC_067399.1, read on the forward strand.
AGTAAGAAAAAGGAGGAAATGAAGTAATAATATGATATGGAAAGAATATTAGTTCTAGCCCAATGGGGTTCTAATACAAATTGGACAAATAATCTCACCTCTCAATTTTCTTCTTTGTAGAATGGTAGTAGATGACTACATGATCTCTTATACATTTATCATCACTACCACCTCCCTCCACAGTAAAAAATTGCATTTTTAAGGTTAATTAACTTAAAGGATTGTGTAAATGAAATTTGAGCATCTCCTGAAATTTTTATCATATATTCAATACAAATATCGAAATATACAATTTTCCTTTCACTTTACCTTTTAACATCACAAGCTGGTGATTCAGATATCTAATTTGTCGTTCACTCTCTTCTAGCTGCTCACACAAATCAGTCAGTCGCCTCTCTTTTGCTTTATTAAGAACCTGAAGCTGCACAATTTGCATATTTTCTAAAGCTAATGACACAAAAAAAACCACTTATTAAATGAAAAATATAAATGCAATTATCTCAAGCCATTTGTTTAGGGCTATTAAGAAGCTGCCATTAGGAAGCTAATTCTAGGTAGGAAAATATTCATTTAGAAAATAATTCAGATGACTCATAAAGAAATGTGTATTTAAAAAATTATTGTACATGCATACTCAAAAAAACAAAGAAAACAATAAAAAAAGAAAATAACTAAAAAAAAAGAAAAAGAAAGTTTAGGTAGTTTTGTGATTCAAAATACATTTTTTAGAAGTAAATTGTAAAGCCCTCTTTTTAAAAAGTTTCTGTTTATGCTTTTGAAAAAACAATAGAAAAAAGAAAAGGAAAACCAAAAAAAACTAAGACTTGTCACGTGCCTAGCAGAACGTCATCAGGGAGGATTCAAAATATATAACAATAAATTTCCAATTCAAGAAAAGATATATAAGAGTAGAAGAAGTTATATTCATAATGTCCATCTTTGTTTCTTTGTAGATTGTTTTTGTTCTCTGCTGCGTATTTTTTTTTACTTTATTACATATATAGTCATACCCAAGCACATGTATATTCATATATCTATTGACATGCATATATAAAGCACCATGCACATATATATATTTACCCATATGTAAACATGCCTCTAAAATAATGTTAGTATGGATGACATATTATAATGTCGGTTTCTCTTTGGATTGAATCTTTAAGTTTGACTTTGTCTAAAAATCAATGATTACTATCTGTACTTTTTTTCTAATAATTTGACTCTTAATTTTTGTCATAGCCTTTGTGTATAGCTTTTCTTTCCTATTCTTGCCAGCTTCCTACTTTAATTCTGCCCCTTAACTTGCCTTGTTATTATTTAACCTATCTCCAACCCATGTATTACTCCCCTTGTCATTTTCTCCCATCCTTTGCTTCCCCATCCACCCATCATCTTCTTTTTTCTTTTTTACTTTAGGGGAGTGCTCTATCTTTCATGGTATGTATGTAATGTTGCCTATTTAACTCTTTCCTAATGTGAGTAGATTTTCATAATTGAGTCCTCCTCTCCCCTCCCAATACTCTGTTTCCTAATCTTTTTCTGCATCTCATTTGTATAAATCCTTCTTTTGAGCTAAATTGCTTATGTCAGTCTTAAATATTCCATAAAAAAACAAACAAACATTTTGTTCATGTTAAGTTCCTTGAAAGTAGTCTTGGATATTTGGCTCTTTTATGTAAAATTTTCTATTGAGTTTGAGTTTGGTGGAAAGTCCTGAAAATTTTTAAGTTTGTTGAATGTCCACTTTTTCCCATGGAATATTATGGACAATTTTACTGGATATGATATTTTTGGCTGCAGGCCTAGTTCTTTTGACTGCTGGTATATATGATTACAGGACATGAGATCTTTTATTGTGGCTGCTGATAAGCCCAGTAAAATTCTAATTGTAGCTCCAGCATTTTTTAATGTTTTTTTTTTCTTGTTTCTTACAAAATTTTCTCTTTGATCTGGGGGTTTCAAAATTTGGTAATAATATTCCTATATGTTTTCCAAAAAGGAGGAGTGTGATTTTTTTTTTCAATTTCTACTTTTCCCTCATGTTCTATTACTCCAGGACAATTTTCTTGGATTATTTCTTACATTATTGTGTCAAGGTTCTTTTTTTCATCACAGCTTTCCCAGGTAGTTCAATTCTTATAGTTTTTTTTTTTCTTTATCTGTTCTCCAGATTTGTTGTTTTTCCTGTTTCACATTCTGTTCTACTTTTTCATTCTTTATATTATTTTATTATTTCTTGGTCTCATAGCTTTACTGGCTTCTTCTTGACCAATTATAATTTTCAAAGATTTATTTTTGTCTTTAAGATTCTGTATTTCCTAGATTAGTGGATCAGTGGAAAAGGTTAGGTTCACAAGACAGAATAGTTAATTATAGCAATCTAGTGTTTGACAAACCCAAAGCCCCTAACTTCTGGGAAAAGAATTCATTATTTGATAAAAACTGCTGGGATAATTGGAAATTAGTATGGCAGAAATTAGGTATGGACCCACACTTAACACCATATACCAAGATAAGATCAAAATGGGTCCATGACCTAGGCATAAAGAACGAGATTATAAATAAATTAGAGGAACATAGAATAGTTTATCTCTCAGACTTGTGGAGGAGAAAGAAATTTGTGACCAAAGATGAACTAGAGACCATTACTGATCACAAAATAGAAAATTTTGATTACATCAAATTAAAAAGCCTTTGTACAAACAAAACTAATGCAAACAAGATTAGAAGGGAAGCAACAAACTGGGAAAACATCTTCACAGTTAAAGGTTCTGATAAAGGCCTCATTTCCAAAATAGATAGAGAACTGACTCAAATTTATAAGAAATCAAGCCATTCTCCAATTGATAAATGGTCAAAGGATATGAACAGACAATTTTCAGAGGATGAAATTGAAACTATTACCACTCATATGAAAGAGTGTTCCAAATCATTATTGATCAGAGAAATGCAAATTAAGACAACTCTGAGATACCACTACACACCTGTCAGATTGGCTAAGATGACAGGAAAAAATAATGATGAATGTTGGAGGGGATGCGGGAAAACTGGGACACTGATGCATTGTTGGTGGAGTTGTGAACAAATCCAACCATTCTGGAGAGCAATCTGGAATTATGCCCAAAAAATTATCAAATTGTGCATACCCTTTGATCCAGCAGTGTTTCTATTGGGCTTATATCCCAAAGAAATACTAAAGAAGGGAAAGGGACCTGTATATGCCAAAATGTTTGTAGCAGCCCTATTTGTAGTGGCTAGAAACTGGAAAATGAATGGATGCCCATCAATTGGAGAATGGCTGGGTAAATTGTGGTATATGAATGTTATGGAATATTATTGTTCTGTAAGAAATGACCAGCAGGATGAATACAGAGAGGCTTGGAGAAACTTACATGAACTGATGCTAAGTGAAATGAGCAGAACCAGGAGATCATTATACACTTCGACAACGATATTGTATGAGGACATATTTTGATGGAAGTGGATTTCTTTGACAAAGAGACCTAACTGAGTTTCAATTGATAAATGACGGACAAAAGCAGCTACACCCAAAGAAAGAACACTGGGAAACGAATGTGAACTATCTGCATTTTTGTTTTTGTTTGTTTGTATTTATACCTTCTGAATCCAATTCTCCCTGTGCAACAAGAGAACTGTTCGGTTCTGCAAACATATATTGTATCTAGGATATACTGCAACATATCAAACATATAAAGGACTGCTTGTCATCTAGGGGAGGGGGTGGAGGGAGGGAGGGGAAAAAAATTGGAACAGAAACGAGTGCAAAGGATAATGTTGTAAAAAAAAAAAAATTACCCTGGCATGGATTCTGTCAATATAAAGTAATTATTAAATAAAAATTAAAAAAAAAAAAAAGATTCTGTATTTCCTTTTCTAGTTGGATAACTTTTTTTTTTCTTGGATTTTTTTTTATTATTTTTAATTATTCTTAAATGTCTCGCATTTGATTTTTAAATTCTTTTTTACATTCTTTTATAAATTCTCTCTGGACAGGCAGTCATTTAATGTTACTCTTTGGGGTAGAAGAAGCTTTTTATTACTTCAGTATCCTACTATGAAGGTGAACCCATTCCCATAGTAATTATTCCCATAGTATTGGGGACAGCTAGGTGGCACAGTGGATAGGGCACCAGCCCTATTCCCATAGTAATTTTCTATTTTTTTCTTTTGTGTGTGTGTGGTTCATTTTTTAAAATGAGAAATAGTAATGTAAGCACCTCTAATCAAGGGGAAAGAGATAGCGCCTCTGCCTTCACTTTAGCTCTTCCCTCTGACCTGTAACCCCAAACCAAGAGCTCTCCCTTCCTGCAAGTGCCTGCAGCTAGCAGCGTCCCTACCCAAAGCTTCTGCCCTCACCCAGCATGCTGATTCCTTCTCTTCCACAGCTGTGGCTCTACAGCACAGCTGGACATGGTGCTCCTAATCAGCCAAAGCTCGCTCTGTCTTCCTAGACTCAGACCTCTGACTGGGGAGTGACAGTCTCTGTGGTACCTGCTGAAGCTCCAGTCACACCCAGCTCGCCCCAAGGATCCCTGCTTGATGTTTGTGTGGAGCTAGCCAGGAGGTGTTTGCACTTCACATGATTATCCCCAGTCAGGGGTCTTTCTTCAGATCTTCTCAAGTTGTATCAGGAGGACCCCTATTCTGCCACAAATTTTCTTGATTTTTCACCAATCTATCTATATTTGCGCTGAGACACAAATTTGTTCTATTTGTGCTGAGACACAAATTTGTTCTATTTGTGGGAGAAATCTAGAGAGCTTGAAATTTACTAGCCTACTGTGTCATTTTCTCAGAATTCTCCCCATAACACATCTTTTAAAGAACTGATATACAACTTATAATTATATTTAATTTTGGAAGTATGTCTCCTTTAAAAAAAAAAAAAGACTACCTTGTACAAAGACCCCTTTTATATACTGATTCAAAAATCATAATAAAAAATGTAAACACACAAAAAAATTTCTGTGGAGAGAACAAAAAGGGGAAAAATTCTGGTATAAGAAATCCATTCCTATATAACCTTTTGGTCAGTTATGGCATATTTCTAACCTAGCAACAAGAGTACCTTTTCTTTGGGGGAAAAAAACAAAACAAAAACAACATAACACTACCATACCAGTTTAAGCTATGTGTAAATATGAAGAGGTTCTAGGTTTGATTTCCTAGGCTCTAATCCTTATAATACTCTGTGACCTTAACTGCTCCAGGTTTCCTGTTTGTCTGTAAAATGAAGAGTTTGGACAATGAGATGTCCTCTAAAGTCCTTTCCAGCTTTGAGCCCATGAGCCCAACTATAGTACTTTCAAAAGTATGATGTAAATATAAATCAACCATTAATATTTGTTTATACTGAAAAATCTGAAACAGAAAGAAAAAAATACGGCATTTTGTGTTCCAAATTATATTATGGTAAGAAAAGAAATGCTAATGAAAAATTCCTCCATCTGAGTTTCAATAAACCAAATAACTAAGCATTTAGTGGAAAGAGAACAAGGAATTAGGAAATCTGATTTCCAGTCCTATTTTGAACTACATCACCATATCACTTTGGGCCAGAGATCGCAAAGCTCCCTTTCATCTCTAAATCTGAGATCTTATGATACTAATAAATCACTTAAGCTCTTTGGGCTTTCAGTTACTCATTTGTAAAATAAGGAACTGAACTAAATAATCTCTAAGGTGTTTTTTTTTTGTTTGTTTTTTGTTTTTTTAGCTCAAACTAGAAACTTCTATGTGCTATAAAATATATAGGTAAGAAAAAACGGTTTAAGTCATGATGCTTACTTTCACCAGGCTCCAAAAATTTTTGCTCCATCTCTTCAAACTCATCATTTCTTATTGTTCTTTCTTGGGTAGATGAGACATTATTTTGGCTGGAGGTTTGGTATGGTTTATATGTCACTTTATAAGAGTCCAAAGCTTGACTAGGAGAAACGTGTGTTGTACCAAATTGCTATATCATAAGACATATGAAATTGATGTTAGTTTACAAACAGTTTTTAATTAATAAATCTTTAACAATATTATCTCTGTGCTAACAAATAACTGTTACAGAAATAATACAATCAGATTCAATGCCTTTAAATCTGCTGATTATGTAATTTCTGTAATAATAATTATAATTACAATTATAATTACAAATCTGTACTTAGATTCAATGTCTTTAAATCTGCAAAGTTCATATATAACATGGTAAACATGAAAAAAACTAATGCATATCAAATAATTATGAAAATAGTAAAAAAAAAATTTAGCAAGAAAGGTGCACAAAATAAAATCATCAATTATATAGCTTTGCAGGATCATTTAGTTTTGTCATTTGGAGATGGTGTATCAGGATACTTTGGTTTTTCATTGAAGCACAATGAAGTAGCAGTTTCAGCCAGAGGCTACAGAAGTTCAGAAGATAAATCTCATTGTCATTTAAAATAAACCTTAATTTTTCAATAACTGTCTTTATATATCCTCTATTTTGCCATACTGACACAAAAACGTGGTTATTATAGATTTGAACAAAAAACATCATGCTAATATAGTAAGTATAAGCCTGAATCATATTCACAGAAATCTTTGTTTACAGAACAACTCAAAAGTTCACCCCTTTAAAAGCAATTCTTAAAATACCTGAAAATGTTCCCTTTGACCATCTGGAAAATTTATTATTTTGGTTGGTTGGTTATTAAATTCCTGCTTCTGACCATTGGTAAATGGCCTAAAATTTTCAGGAAGTTGATATAAATCATGTTCATAGTCATTTGAAGAATCATAACTGCTTCCAACTCCATCAAGAACTTCTTCAATATAGCATCCAGTATATGTATCTTCATTGTTTCTGTGAAGGTCTTCCCAACCATTGGCATGTTTTTCTTCAGGATATAAACTCTGAACATCATGATAGTCCTATTAGAGGATAAATCAAAAACACTCAGAAAGAGAGAATCTCAGAATCAGAAGGGATTTCAGAGGCTATTTAGTCCAACCTATATCTGACCAAGAATCCTCTACAACATCAGTCATAAATGTCCATCTGCCCACTACATGAAGGCCTCCAGAGGGAATCCACTTCATCCCAAGGCAGCAGCTCACTATAGTTTTGGATAGCTGTAATCATTATAAATTTTTCTTTGCCACTTCTAAACTCATTGTGCTAATTCTAGTCTATTAGGTCAAAAGAAAACAAATCTAATCTAACTACAAGATAATCCTCCAAATATTTGAACATATAACTATTTTCTTATATCTTTTCTCTTAGACTAATAACCTCTAATTCCTTTAAAAGATCCTCAAAGGCAAAGTGGCTATTCCTCTCATCTCCTTATGGACACCTTTTACTTATATCCTTTCTAAAATATGAAACCCAAATTAATGCAATATTTTAAACATAGTCTGCAAGGATTACTGAGGAATTATTAATTCATAAATCAGTCTAGACTAAGTTCAGCTCATTTGGTGGCATATAATGATAATGACATACTGGGTCTAGTAAAACCTCCAGATTTTTTCAGAGGATCTGTTAATGTCCATTTTCCAACCTTATTATACCTCAGGATAAAATTTTTTTGAGCACAAGTGTAGAACATTTTATTTCTATTAAATTTCAACTTATTAAATTCAGTCAATAGTCCTAGCTTATCCAAATCTTTTGGGTACCTAATTCTGTCAATATATTAGTTACTTCTCAATTTTGTTTCATTTTATTCAATAAAGACGTCTTCCATGGTTTTATCTTAATCTCTGATAAATTACACCAAAATGCCAAATAGATTCTGAGCAGTCCTTTGACAGTCCTTCTTCAAAGATACTTATCCGTTAATGATTATTTTAGTATATGAAACTGCTTAGTTAGAAGTTAATTAGAAGAAACTTATTAGTACATGAAACTACTATTATGTAGCCCATGTAACTTCATCTTGTCTACAAGAATGGTAGGAAAGTCTTAGATGTTAATGAAGAATTTGACATAGTATGTCTATATCACATACCATATAAAAGTTTACTATAGTTATACCCCAAAGTGACTAGTATTTCTCTAACAAGTACACAAAATATACCTGTCAAAAAAGGAAATGAGATTAGTCGAGCATTATCAATTCTTCCTTACTATAAGGTTGGTACTTTATCCACTGTGCCAACTAGCTGCCCCAGCATTATCAATTCTTGATGAAGCCACACTGATTTTAATAAATACCATAATTACTCTTATAAATACCCACCAATATATTTAGTAACATATTCTAGAACTTTGCTCAAACTCATTAGCATTGTTTCCAATTTTTTGAAAATTGGGGTGTTTTTCTCTAATTTGCAATATTTCTTTCATTCTCCAAAATCTTTAAAAAATTATGACAGCATTTAAACAATAGCAGCTGCCTTTCTTTTCATACTCTAGAGATAATTTAGTTTAGCTGGCTTGGTGGTATGGACTTATTAAAGATATATAGACATTTTACTTCTTTATTTGTCAAATGTCTTAATTCAAATGTCGTCTTAATTATTTTTGTTCTAGCCATTATAATCCAAGGTTTATTATCTTTGAAAATATAAATAAAACAAGACTTGAATAGTTTAGCTTTCTATCATCTGTTACTATCATCCTACCCATTAGAAACAGTGATCCCCTTCCTTTTTTTGGTCGTCCTCTTACATCCCCTATCAAAACAAACTTTTTTTTCCCCTCTATCCTTAACATATACTCCCAAATATGGCTCATGTATCCCCAACACCATTCATCCAGGGCTGTGCTACTTCTTTAATTTATCATTTACTTGTCCTAAGTCTATCTTCTATAGGAATAGAACGTGAACTTCTTATTTCATTGGTATAAGGAACTCCTAAGTAATTCCCTCTACCAACGCAAGGTTGGCATTTTTGCTGTAACAAATTATCTTAGAAAACATTAAGTTAAGTGACTTGTCCAGGCTCACAAAGACAACATATCAGAGGTAGGACTTGAACCCATGTCTTCCTTTGAGACTAGCTAGCTATCTACTATGTTTCAGTATTTTTTATTTTATCTTCATGCATTTTTAAAATTTTGAGTTGGTCAATAAGTTTTCTATATAGTTACATAAATCTTTATAAATAGATTTTCCTCCTTATTGGTTAACGTCTTATAGTCTTTTGGCTGATTTCTCCTATAAAATATTAAATCTCGGTATCCTACCTACTCTTTTTTCTGAACCCCTTAAAATCTCCCCCCTCAAATCTAGTGGCTGCCTCAAATAGTGCCTATCATTCATAAACTCTACCACAAACTATGATACAGGACACACTTACAGAGTTTCTAGCATTTCCACTTCAGCAGTCACTTCTTCATTAAATCAGGTCCAGAAAAGCAGTTTTCTTTGTTACTTGTACCACCTTTTAAAGGATTAAATTATCCTTAAGGTAAGTCACAAATTATTCAATTATTATATTTCTGGCCAAAAAAAAGACTCCAGCAGGTATCTGGATAATCAAATCCTCATTCACTATAATAGTATGCCTCTATGACAGGTCTGTAATCTTTTTTCCCCAGACTCTTCATTTAATTCCTACTTCTTTCCATAAGATCCATATTATATTCCCCCATGATAACAGTTTCTGTTTTTCCCTTCTCCAATATTTCTCTATATTTCCCTGCTTAGATTCAGACTTCTTTATATGTGTATTGATTCTTAATATAGTATGAGAACACTCTTCTTGGTTATCCTCTTTTCTATAAAAATATTTTCCTACAGTTATATTCTAGTGATAAGTCCTAATCTATCAAGTATCAGAGATGGATGAGGTTAAATCGGTCTCATTTTAAAAGAATCTCTTGTTCACTCTGTTAATCACCTAAACTTGACATACACAGGTATGAGCTAGGAGTTCTACTGCTTGCTTTTTCTGGGAAATGAGTCTAGTAAATTGTTGATCCTTTCCTGACATTTTTCATCTTAAACTACTATCTCTGATATTAAGCTAATATTTTCTTTTTCTCTTTTTAATTTAATCTTTATTTAATCTAATTCACAGGTCTCCAAATATTTATCCCAAATAAATAGCTTTTATCAGCCTTTGTTAAGTATAATCGATCCCTGCAGAGTTTAAAATCATTCCTATATTTTAAGCCCTGGTCCTAAAACCCAAATCTTATTCTCAGATATTTTCGTACCTAGCCTCTCAAATTACTGTACAAACCTTTTCACTCTTTTTTTCTCCATCTTTAATCAGTAATACACCCCTAATGCACTGGATTTTTTTTGTCTAGTTTTTCATAACCTTAAGCAATTTTTCTAGGTTATTTATAATAGTATCATTTGTCCCTACATAAAACATTGAGGAAAGGGTGGTAGTCTTTAGATTTAACAATTCTTGTGATGTTTTCTATCATAATCTAGCTACATGCCCTGGAAAGACAGCAGACTCTATATAGCTTATATGAAGTCCATAAATATCTATCTCGGTATCACTCATCAGAAATAATTAACCAACACTTACATCTCTGCTTCCTCGGGCCCCCTAACTAGATAGTTTTTTTTAGCTGATGGCACCTATGGTTCCATATCATCACCTTTTTGAAACACAAGAAGTCATTCCCTCCCTATTTATAACTTAGCTATAAATGTTCATTGACTCTTCTTTTTTCCCTTCTCTATAACATTTTTCTACCCTCCAACATCCTGACAGTCTAGGATTCCCTAATGCCTCTTCAAATCTTATTTCTTCTGTTTTTTTCTTCTTGAAGCACTTTTTTCAAGGAATAAATACTTCATCCTCTCTGATAATATAGAGAACAAAGAAGCATTTTTCTAGTCCTTTGACCTTCTCCTCTAAGACAAAGTTCAACTTGTATTTTGTGAATGCGTTACTTGGTAATGAGAGAAACAAATAAATGGCCCATTTCTTACTCCTTAAAGATTCTTCCTTTATTACTTGATGTTCTGATACTTACCCAGAGAGCTCTAACAAGAAGAGGGTGACTAGGGCTTTGCCCCAGGGAGTTAAAATTTAGAGAAGTGTATTTACTTTCTCCCCATTCCAGCCCTATTGTCCCATGTTTCATGATCCTCTGCTAGTCTAATGGCACATCTGCAATTCAAGTGACTCTTGTTTCTGTTGAAGAAACAACCATCCTCAAAAGAACCGTCCTCTTCTCTGAGAGTCTGGTGGCCTGATACATCATGTTTGCTATATAATCCTATATCATCCCAGAGACAATGGAGACAATTGCCTCAGCATGTGCCCAACCTTCACTTCCTCTTGGGGACTGGGACTGTAGGGACACAGATTAGGCACTCTAGGAGGATCAGCTACTACTCCTTCACTCAACTGTGAGTGGCTTGCCAAAAAGTCACCCATTGCACAATGAAAGGAAAGGCTAGTATACTCCAGTGAAGATTTTAAAGCTGGCCTTCACACAAGCAGTGATCTCATGATCTCTGAGATCTCTTATTCCTCCCTCTCTGTCACCAATCTGTGTCATAATCCCTACTCATGGCTCTGCTTACCACAACGACTACCCCTGCCACTAAGAGATGTCTTTAAGGGATGGAAGTAACTTTGAAAAGATAAAACATATCATTTTGACTGCATGAAATGGAAAAGATGTTTATACTTACACTTTGGGATTTAGGCAGTACTTGATGTTTATCCCAGCTGCTTCTTTCTGGTTCTTGAACCTGATGTTCTCTTGACAAAAAAAAAAAAATCACATTCATTTTAGAGTCTATCTTTGGAATAGATGCACAAAGCTTTATAAATATCAAATGCTCTAGATACATTTGCAAGCTTAAAACAATGAAGTGAAGTTAAGAACACAAGATTGAAATAACCATTTTAATGCTCTAACTTTGCAAAATATGTCTAGTTATTTACTATTATTAGGATATATAGGATATAGTAAGAAATAATCTAGGGGGGGTTTTCCATTTTTTTTTCTTACTGTCCCATTGTGGCATCCTCACTACAGTCAGAAAGGTTGAGCTCTGGAGAAGAGAGGTCATCATCCAGCATATCATGAGGAAGGTCTGTCAATAACTGCTGCAGCTGAAAAATAAAGGTTTGAATATGAAAAGTTAACCTAAATTCCTGGGGGCTTTGGACTATCTTACACAGAACATGTAAAGTTTCTTATATGGGAGATAGTTACACAAAGAAGTTAAAAAATGTTTCCCAACTGATTTTTTTTTTGTTTATATGTGTTTCTCTTTTTCAAAAAATTCAAAAACACTTTCCATACTTAAAAAGATCTCTAACTTCATGTATCAGTGTGGGAACACTGCAGTAACATACACCACCAACATCCTCCTAGGCTTTACAGGCAGTTTCAGAAGTTGCCCCTGAAAAAACAGCAGCAAAAAAATAAATTATTCCCTAGTAGCCAACATTCTGGTGCTATTTCTCTGAACTTGGTTACTCTTTGGGTATTATTATCTTTCACCAAAGTCTTTTCATCTTGAAAGACCCTGCCTAAACCTGTACTCAGCTAGTATAACCTTTGAGATTCCAGACTCATCACTATATAATTTGGAATTAGAATAGATGAAACTTTAGTAGAGATACTTTACAAGTAAGCCACAAAATCCAAAACAAGCTCATAATGCATTTGTATAATATCTACTTGGGTTGTGAGATAATTTGTGTAAAGCAAAATTGAGAAACCCATGTAGATATGTATAAATATTTATGATAAGAAACTGGCTCCATTTTTCCCTTGTAAAAATCTCAGATTTATATATATGCACTTTAGAATGGAAAACCTTTAGAATAATTGTAGTCAACCATATTATTCTAACAAGAGAAACAAATTATTATTATTGTATCAGAGGAAAAATTTGAATTTTAGAATTTGGTTTTACCAGTAACATGATCTAGTAACTTGATAAACCTCCAGGGGCACCTGGCAGCTTTCTCCCCAAGTTACAAGAATAGCAATGGCAGATGGTTTAGGTGCTCTTATGTCCCCATAAATGTGACAACAGGTCCCTAAGGAGTGTTAATTGGTACATAACCATTAGCCTCTAATGTTGAGGAGATACAAAGTAATTTGCTTTTGACAAAGTCTGAGTAACTAGAAATTCTGGTTTTTTATTTTAAAGTAGAAAACCACTGTCTATGTCTATGCTTTGTCTAAAGCATAAGTACTAATTCAGCTTTATATATATATATATATATATATATATAACTTTATTTATTCTTTATTTTCATTCCTTAAGATAGAATAACATAGTTCAATGCTTAATATTCTGTCAATGTGAATTATAATCTAATCTAGGCAATGAAAAAGCTTTAAAAAGTTTATTCAACCATCTTCCCAACTGGGTGAATTAGACCTCTGTAGATAATAATCTAATTAGAATAGTTCTAATATATATTAAACACACACACACACACACACACACATTAAATTTCTTCAACTCCAGTTAGAGAAGCCTTAAAAATTACAATAAGAGTTTTATATTATTAAAGTAAAATAGTGATCAAGGTCAGGGGAAGAAATTTTAAACAAGTCCTCTCCTTAAGAAATTAAGCACTAGTTTAAAATATGGGAGAATTGACTTATTTTCTGCAAAGTGTATAAAACCATTTTCTGACAAATTTATTCAATGTCTTTTGAGAACATTATATATTCCATAAAATTTTACATAAAGTGAGGTTTTCCTAGTTAATCTATGGCAAAATGATTTTCCCTTTCCAGTCATTTGGATATAGTATACAGTAAGAGCTAAACAGTATAGCTATAATAACTGATTATCTCACAAAGAACTTCAAAGTAAAATTGCTATATAAATTATCTTTGCAGAAGTAATCCATTTTGTTCCCTAAAGGTAAATGAGGAAAAAAGTAGAAAAGTAATATCTTTCATATTATAAAGCCTCTCTTATCTCCTAATTGGCTTTGTACTAGTAAAAATAGCACAATGGTCAAATTTATTTTTTTAAATAAAATGTGCAATTACTTGCACATTTGTTAAAAATAGTGATACCCAGCAGGCAATGTAATGTATTATGAACAAGCATGAAGTAGGAAAACATGATTTCTAGATAAACAGAAAAAAAAAAAATCTTGAACAGAAAAACTATTGTCAAATGCCTCAAAATATTTTCAATGTTTATAAATCTGGAACATTAAAATGTATTATAAAACATTTTTCCAGGTGAAATCAAGATCCTACCAGAGAGAAAGACAGAAAATTCATTTTAGAAAAAAGAGTTCATGATCATGAAATCTTTCAAAAAGTAGTTCAAACAATTTGGTCCATATTTATTAATACTACTTTATGTATAAAAACTATTCACACATGCTTTATTTTAAAAGGTTTTTTTTTTTTTTTTTTTAAGAGAGCCAAAGTAAATCTTTTGTACTTACTTCAAGTAAAGACTTCTGTATGGAAAGTACATTTTCTTCTAAACTTTCAGTGAGGTTCAAGTACAAAGACACATAATGCAGGGGAGCCTGGACAGGGACAGCTGAACTGTACATTTTCCCCCCTCACAAGGATACTGGAAAGCTACACAATAGATAACCAGTTACTACTGCTTACTTGGAGTGCTATGTTAACAAAGCTGGTACTCCATCAAAATGTATTAATTAAGAGTACAAATAATCTGTCAATAAAAATATTCAGAGATAAACATGAATACTTATTTAGCAAACTTTCTCTGAAGTACTTAGACCTCTAACAAAACATTACACAAAATTTTTAAAAGCCATTCATTCACCTCCGGAACCTTTTCTTTAAAAATCCTTATAAGTTGGTCACATTCAATGACTTATTTAGTAAACTAGAACTATTAAGTCCTTCTAACTTAACATACAAAGCCACTTGGGAACAGAAGATACTATTCTTTACTCCCTTACCCCCCCAAAAAAATTTCTATTTTTGGAGAACAAATATAAAACCCTCTTAGTTCCTATCAAATGTACTTTTCTTAAAATCATTTAATTTTATGCCATAAAAAGGAGAATTTCTGTATTAATTTATAAATGTAACCAAACATTCCGAATAAAAGCCCAAATAAATGTACAAAACAAGGTTATTTTACATTTAAATACTATCCAATATCTACATAAAGCATGTTAAAGATGATAAGACCTAATCTCCCTCTTTAATTCCAAACACAACATACAATTTCTTACCTAGGAAGTAGTAATTTTATCTGTGGGAAATTATTGTATATCAAGTGAATCAAATAAGTATTGCTTTGAATTTAAATGACTTCTAGAGAAAATGACAAAAATTTTTTCCCTTGTATAGTTACTAAATTTATCTTGCATTCATTCCATAAACAAATAGTTTTTCACCAAGAAAAAGGCCTTCTTCCTTCTTAATTAATTGCATTAATGAAACACACATCTAGACCTTTTCAACAACCTATATAGAATATTACCGTTTTTATCACAGAATGTAAAGCAGCAAACATCCAAACTTCTTTGTTATATTTTCCACTTCAGTTAACAAAACAGATGGCTTTAGTGACTGTGAGCTTCAGTTTCCATGAAAGCACCCTCACTCATATTATCAACCACATACAACACTTTTTATTCCAAGAGATAGCAGTGAATAGAGAGTAGAAAACATTTATATTCCTTCTAGAACAAATTAAATAATAAATGCATGCACATAATTCTAGTATTTTTAAAATGTATATTATTAAATAATGATTTCCAGAGCACATACTAAACAGGGAGTTACTATCTTGAAAACAAAGTAACCACACTTCAAAAGGCCTGTTAGCAAGGAATTGGCAGAGGGCCAGATTCACAATAATAATTTGTATAGCTCTAATCTTTGCTTTATGAATCACACCATGTACAGAATGTCTAAAACCATTTCCACACTCTAGTGGGTAAACCAGAATTCACTATATTTTTCTAAGAGAAAATTTTTCCTTTGGAACATAATGTAAATCACCACTATTCTTAAAAGAAGGAAGGCAGGAAGGCAGGACTGCAGGAAGGCAGGCAGGCAAGCTGGAAGGAAGGAAAGGAAGGAAGGTAAAAAAGGAAGGAAGGAAGGAAGGAAGGAAGGAAGGAAGGAAGGAAGGAAGGAAGGAAGGAAGGAAGGAAGGAAGGAAAGAAGGAAGGATTAAAATTATAGAGATTTAGAATAGAGAGGGGGTTTACAGATCTAACCCAAACTCCTAGTTTTACATGAGAAAATGGAGGTTTAAAAAGCAAAATTACTTACTCAAAGTCACAAAAGAGTAAGTAGCCTATATATCTGATAATCTGCAGATGGTACAGAATGGAATGTTAAAGCTAGCAGGGGCCTTGGTAACTATCTAGTCCAATTCCCTCATTTTGCAGATAGCATTTTGGAAACCTTACATCTTTAAACAAGTATGAATTCTTATTATTTTTATTCTTATAATTGAGGAAAATGAGGCCCAGAAAAATGAAATAATTTGCCTATGCTACATAGTTAGTGGCAAAGCTAGAAACAGAACTTTGGTCCTATTTTGGTCTTCCAGTCCATTGATCTTTTACTATTACACCACAACTAATCATTGAAGGATACTTATTCTGCCAATTTGTGTACAACCACAGTTCAGTTTGATTTTTCTCCACAATATTTAGGTTCCAATTGTGCTGGAACAAGTCTGGATTGTGGTGGGAACTCACACAGAACAACCCAAACAATTTATAAGGAACTACAAAACAGGAGTCTTGGAAAAATATCTAGTGTGGCCATTACCTACAACCATTTGCACTTTGATTTTCTTGAGGGTTAACAATAAAAGCCTACAAAGACATTCAAGTAATATAAAATGTAAACAAATGCTAGATTTTTTAACTCCCTCTAGTGGGCACCAAATATTAAAGCTGTCCCATAATTACATCAAAAGATGCTGTAAAAGGTAGTAGATGGAATATGTAATGAAAATCATACCTCTACAGGACAAGCACTCCATGCTCATAGGAGCTTCTCAATTCTACTATAGAACCCCTGAAGAAATAATGGGAGTATGCATGACCCAAGTCAATGTTGATGAGTATAAGAAGTATGAGGGCATGGTAAGCCTGCTGTAGTTCATTGCAGTTGTCTTTCTTCCTGCTAAAGATCATAGTCTAAGTTTAAAGTTTTTCATCTCTAAAGAAAACATCCCCAAGAATATCCCTTCTCTTAGGACTACAAATCACCAAGCATTTCTAACCAAAAATACTAAATCTCCAAAAGGGAAAACACATTGACTATCTTGAACTAGACCATAATCCCAGAGGTATTTCTGGTGACATCATAGACAATGTGTGAAAACTCAGGTTAATTGTGAGATCATCTAAATGGCAAACTACATTACGGTGTGAGTAAGGGGAAAAGACAACATTTTTTAAAAATTAGCAGTTACAAGTCTACTTTTAGGAATTGTTTTGTTCGTAAACTCAGGTGTCCTTTGTTTCTTTAAAGAGATAAGCTTACCAACTGCTTTAAAATTTATTAAAATAAATCTGTTGTGATATTTCTATTTCCACAGTAACTATGATTATCATATATGTAAAATGTGACTTGTAGGTGGAACTATAAGGTATAAAAGCATACTTTCAAGTCCTGAACACCTTTGAGTTAACTAAGGGAAGTTTTGAAATCATAGAAGATATTTAAAACTAAGAAAGGGCACCTTCTAAATCATAGCTGAAAGAGAGCTTAGAGGCCAGCTAACAATGAGAAAACCAAGCTCAGAGTGTTAAAATGATTTGTTCAAGGTCTCATAGGTAGCATGTAGGGGACTGGAATTCAAATCCAAGTTCTTAAACTCCAAACCCAACACCCTTCCCAGGTATCAGTATTGATTAAATGACCTCTGAAAGCTCTTTTAAACTCCTTTATATATAACAATGTTCTATTTTGTTTCATTTGTAAAGGCTTTCTGAAGGAAATATAATTTCTTCTCCAGTCCTTCATTCCTAACCATAGAAAAGGAAAATTAAAAAAAAAAAAAAAAAAAAAAAACCAAGTTCATGAGCAAGTTGTTGTTGATCATAGGAAAGTGACTTGGTGAGTTAGAAGGCACAATAGTGTGTTCTCTTCTTTAAAATATAATGGTTCTCTTTGGGAGCAGATTTCTTGGGGAGGTTTTCTGGAGACAGCCTTAGTTTCAGTTCAGAGTACTAATCACCTCAAATACAGCCAGCTGATAAAATCCAAACATTTGTTTTCTCCTTCCGAGTTCTAGAGAGCCTTTCAGACCAGCCTTGGTCTCAGTGGGGGAAGTGCAGGAGGCCAGCTACCACGGAGGCGTGAGATGGGATGAAAGAATCTGGTTCTGCCTCCGAGAATGGGCTTCTTCTGAACTGACTCTGACTGATTCACTGAAGCTCCTGTTATGCTCGGTGTAAAAGGTTGACTCCTCCTCCGAGAGAGTGGGATTGTGGGTTTCTGACTTGTGAATCTCATACTGAATCCTGACTTGTGAATCTCCCAAAAGTGTGAACTCCAATGAGTACTTAAATACATTAGTGAGCTAGAGAATGTGCTAAGTACCATGCTAAATTAGGCAACTGATTTATCACTTTGTAAGGATTCTAACACAATAGGGCATTTAGTCCCATCATGTGGCCAAGGGGCTTTCCTGGTATCATAAAAGTATTAAGTAGCAGAAGTGGCATAGTACCAGGTCCTGACACTAAAACCCACACCCTTTTTATCATATCTGCTGCAGGCCAGCAGGAACCCGGAAAAATTCCAAGATTCTCTGATTTGTGGGTAACAAAATACAATGTAGTGAAACATTTCTACAGACAGAATTCTAAAACTTAGTACTTGTAATCAAAGATCAAAATAAATACAATCTTGCTACATAAAAGTCACATGTCACTAGAAGAGACAAGTAGTCCATAAAGTCAGCTGAATGACTTTTGTAGTCAGCCGCCTGAATAACTTCTCTGCAGATAAATTCTTCTCCCCATCCTGCTAAAGCTTCTTTTCTTGTATATTCCACTTTCTAGGAGAGCTCTTTTCTTTCTGGTATTTCTTTTGTGCCTCGCTATATTATTTCTAGCAAAGGGAAATATATCAAGGGAAGGGGAAATGCTAAGAATATTCTTACTTTTCAAGAATCAAAACCCTATTCCTATGGCTTTAACCAGCTCCTATATGATACCATACCCTAAAGTTTCCATCATAATACTTAACAGGAAGCCTCTCTCTGGCAATCATCTCAATAACGGCTTTCTCTACTGAATGACACTACTCTAGTCAGACTGCGCCCTCACTCTTCCTCCCCTTTCTTACTTTGGATTGTTGATTCAAGATAACTATTCCTCAGGAGTCATCACTAGCCAATTAACCACGATTTTTAGAAGAAAGGCAAACAATGGCAATATAGCTAATATCTACTTTCTCTTCTGTCACTGGAGAGCATTGAGAACATCTAGAGATCACTCTTCTGACTACATGGTAGAGAAAGACTTCTATAGCAAAGTGTATAATGCAGTATTCAGTTTTGAACTCTTCCTTATTCTGGGTTCATTTAAGTCAAAAAATGCTCAGCATGAAACAGCAATCATCTGAGTACAAAAATAATTAATTCCAATCCTTAGAGCAAAATCAAAAATCACTATAATAAAATCACCTTTTTAGTTTACCACAAGTAAAAAAACAAAAGAACAAATAACACAAAACTAAGACATTTATTTTAATAAACTGCTAAGTTCATCAAAGTTAAGAAGATACAGTAGTCAAAAGAGTTTGTTCAATCATTAAACCATATTAAAAGAAACATAGAATCCATAATAAGAAAATGAGTTTTCTATTGTACTTTGACCTGGTCAGATGATCCATCTGAAGAAATTAGTTCTTCTGAACTCCTTATCTTTAGAAGAAATATATTCAGTGTATCATGAACTAGATGGTGAAGTGATTTGATAACTGGAGCAAGTATACAAAGAAGTTCTAATGGAACTGCTATTTTTAGGTATATCTTCATGTATCTCTCACAAAAGAGAGATGATAGTAGTTTTAGTAGTATTCCCTGAAGAAAGAATTATCATTTTATAAAGCTGATACCAGGACCAATGCTGATTAGGTATAAGGTTACTTTGAACTCTGAGATTATGTATGTCTAGGAATGTTTTCAAATTCCTGGGACAAAAATGTCACAGTATATGGTTATCATTAGGAAAAAATAAGTATTAGATTCAGGGGTCTCTTTTGGGTTGATTTGTTACCTCTTTCTCTCTGGCATAATCCTCTTGATCATATTGTTCCTCATCATTTTGAGTCTGAAGAGCCATACTGCCAAAGTCTAGTGACATGGTTCTTCTGAAAAAGAAGGTTTTTTTCAATCCCAAATTCAACAAACATTTAGTAAGTCACAGTCCCACTCTCATGGGTCCATATAATCTGATAAAATATAGAATTCAAATAATTATAATACAAAAAAAGTGCACAAGTACATCATTAGAGATTTCTTAAACATGGTGACAACTGAGTACAGTTTTAAAGGATAAACAAGGATTAAACAGTGTCAAGAAAAATTTTTTTCCAGGAAAAGAGAAGAGCCTGAATAAAGGCATGGGGATGGGAAAGCATACATGTTGTGGAGACAGGAAATATTCCCCCATTACCTGGTCACAGAAAACATGCAGGGGAGGCTGTAGTAAAAAGTGTTGAACAGGGAAAAGACATTATTGGAGGAGTAAAAAGGATCATTAATGGAGGAAAAGAATAAGACCAGTTCTTATGAATAAAGACTGAGAATTAAAAGAACTTGAGTTGGGATTCAGTTCATTTGATTCTTTTTGAAATGAATTAATAATTTTTTTTATCTTGAGTTTCTGATTTGTTTCTTATTATTATTTTGCAGTACCTAAAATCCAAAGAACACATAAAACCCAAAGGATGTTGTACTGTAAAGGAGATGATTTCTGGTGACTATCTTTTAAGAAGGAATTTTCAGTAGGGAAACTAAATATTCAAAACACATCCCTCTTTAAAAAATAACTAGAAACCAATTTGTTTTACCTTCAGAACTTTCCTGGAGCTAGCCAGAGACAATATGCAATGCCTGATTAAGTAGTTCTTTGTTTGGTAGTATCAAATCATAAAAGATAATACCCTTAATGGGTTTTTGTATCACATAAATCAGTATCAATAAAATAGAAGCAGACATCCCAATTCCAAAATATATATAATATAGTAAAACCTAAGGTATGTTCAAAAGTCCTCATACAACCAACCTAGCAAATTCCCCATTGTAAAATACTGTTATATAAAAACTTATTTTCCCTCATTAAGAACACAACTCCTTAAAAATCACTAACTTTAAAGAGATTTGCAAGCAGTTGAATGAAATGGAAAAAAAAAAAAAACTGGTTGGCAATCAGGATTCTAACCTTGTTCCTACAATCAAATAGCTGCATAATCTTGGACTAGTCTTATTAACTTCAGTCCACTGGATCTATTTTGTCATCTGTAAAATAAAACAGTTGAACTTGTTCTCTAAAGTTCTAAAACTCTTTGTTTTCAATAACATATTAAAAGTATATATTTCTAATTAGTCATTAAAAGGGCACATGCCATAAGTGAAAATCAGGCCAAAAGCCTTAATAGTGATATTTTATTTGCATAACACTAAGGTTTACAAAGTGTTTTTACCCACATTATTTCATTTCATTCTCAAAACAATTCTGTAAGGTGGGTAAGATGAGACAACTTAGGACAGAAAGAACTAATTGTTACTAAGTGGCAGGACTGAAAACTGAATTGTTTGTTTACTTTCTAATAGGTAGCTGCCTCTAATCCAGGAGTTCTTAACCACTTTGAAATCCCTGTGGCAGGGTGATAAAGACCCTTATGGACCCCTTTTCAGGATGCACAAAATATGTAAAAACTGCATAAAATAAAGGAATTACAAAGGAAATCATGTATTTAAAGTTGTTAAAATATTTAAAGCTCTCAGACACCAAGTTAAGAACCCTTATGCTAAAAGGAAATTAAATAATCTCGGTTTCTCCCTTATATCCTCTTCAGTTTTAACTTTTCAAGACTGATCTCAGGGTAGACAGCTATAGACAAGAAATGGTGTTCTCTTTTCCATATATCGTTCTAGTGACAAGAGAAGTCGTAGGAAGGATAAAGGCAGGCAGGACAGACTGGCAAGAATGGTTACATGTCAATGAACATTTTTGCATTCACATAAGCTTTTTGAGTCAACCTTCAAGCCTCATTAATGAAACAAGACTGCTAACAGACTAATTTAAACAGAAAACAAGGAAGACAGATGTCCAAGAAAATGACCAAAATATTTTGGTCAAATTTAATGTTATATACCAGTTAACAGCTAGGTTTTCTCAGAGATGACCATAGTGAGAAGGATGAACAAGTAAAATCAAAATCAGTGTAAATGACCAGTATAAATTTAAAAGGGAAAGCAATAGTATTCTTTAAAGACAGAAGATAAATGAGCAACAAAGATTGCAAATTCTACTCTGGAATATACTTATATTTCAGATAAACAGTCAATGGGACAGTTTGCAACATGAGTCTAAAGGAAATTACCTTAGAGGATATCATATCTAAATCTTTTATTTTACAGAAGAGGAAAATGTGGCCAAAACTTAAATGACAAGCACAAAGCTGTTTCTGGTTACAAATGTGAACATCTCTCATCTGTATAAAGAGTTCTGCTACATCACTAGATATAGTCACCTTTGAAAGATGTGTCTAGTCCTTGCTAGTTGTATAATCTTGGTTAAGTCATAAGTGCTCTAATTTTTCCTCCCTAATTTTATTTCATTTTTTCATCAATAAAACAGGATGCTCTGCCTAATCAGAATTGTTAAAGGGATCAAGTGAGAAAAATAAGAAAATGCTTTTATTTTCCACCACACTATGCACATGTAGGGTAGTAAAGGAATAAGACAAGCATCACTTGGGCTGCATATTGGGGGTGGAAAGCATTATAAAATTATGTATGTCCAGTCCAACCTCAGTTCCCAGTACTAACCCTGGTACTTCTTGCTTGGTTCTTAACAGGAATGACCAAATTCTGATCTTCACACTCCTTTGGCTCAATATTTGGTACAGGTCTAAGCAGAATACATTCAGAAAGGCTCACAGGCATATTATGTTAATTCCCTTCTCTCTAAGTGCCAAGTTCAAGAACTACTACACATACCTAGTACCAAAACAATCAAACAAAAAACCATGTAACTTAATGTCAAAAACTGCTAAGAAACCTACAAAATCTATTCATCCTTTCAGATGAAGACCAAGTTTTATAGAAAAAAGAATTAAAATGATTTTCTAACAGCAATTATCGATAGGTGTTACCATAACTGAAGATGAATGCAATTATTTATTATGATTGTATATGTGGAGCTGGAAGGAAGCACTGAACTCATCTAGTCTAGACCATACATTTACAAAGGAGAAAACTAAAACTCAGAGAAGGAAAGTGACTCTTCCAGGGTAACTCAAGTAGTCACTCTAAGAATTAGGATTAGAACTCAGATCTTCTGACTCCAAATTCAGTGGATTAACCAAGTACTTGTATTAAGTTCAAGATAATGAATTTAGTTTTTAAAATATTCAAAATTAGAAAGCCTTTAAGTTGTTTTTAAGCATCAAGAAATAATGCACAGAAAACATGTTAAGGCAACTGAATAAAATAAAAAACTTAGCATTTGAAAAAGTGAAGTTAAATTATCCACCAGAAAAATTACTCAACGCCATCAAGTTAGCTTATTAGTCAACTTTGAAGATAAAAGCCTCTCTTAAAGAGAAAAAGAAGCAAGATGGAGTATTACATTGATAGCTGTGACAGTGTCAGATAGAGGTAGGTTCAATCCAATCTCAGCCATCAACTAATTGAATGATCCTTAGTCACCTACCCTGTCTGCCTCAGTTTCCTCATCTGTAAAATGAGTTGGAGATGGAAATAGCAAATTACTGCATTATCCCTGCCAAGAAAACCCCAAATGGGTTCACAAAGTGTTGGACACAACTTAAATGACTCAACAAGAATAACTACCACCACCTAAAACCAGATCTTTCTAACTCTATACAGTTCAGGGATAAGATGATTTCACTGATATTAGGAACTTTCTGAGAAGGAAACATGCTAATGTTAACAATGCAGGTTGACCCTTAATGACTCTTAAGAGAGTTAGCTGGGACATAGACTTAGTTAAGTGACCTTAACACAATGCTAGTCTCATTCAGAGGTGGGAACTGAACCCAGGTTTCCTTTGAGCGGAAGGCTAGAGAAAGGAGACAGGGAGAGAAAGAGAAAGGGTTCGAAGAGACAGAGACAGAGAAACACAGACAAGTTTAGAGAGAGACAGAGAAAGACAGGAACAGAGAGAGCCTGACAGAGACTGGGGGAGGGGGGCCGGACAGAGAGGACTGAGAGACAGACAGACGGAGAGAAAGGGAAACTGAGAAAGATAAGAAAGACACTGTACAAGACAGAGAGAAACTGACCAGTGGCGGGGACCTCACTATGTGCAAGGTGGTTTAGACACTTGGGCATCTCCTTTAAGAAGAACTTCTACGTTGGGAGCGGCCGGGGGGCAGGCTGGGACACAGGGTCCAAGGGTCAAGGACGTGGCCTGGGAGGTCTTCACTTGGCGGACTCTCTAGTCTCTAGGCTTATGCCCTACCCACCTAGCTCCAAGAAAGGAGGGCATTGCTACGTCTGATCTAAAGTGGACCAGCCAGGGAAGCAGGCCAGGGTTCAGGGGGTTAAAGGCAGAGCAAGGCAGGCGCGTTAGCGTTGTCTTCAGAAGAGATCAGAACTCGGTCCTTGACAATTCCAGAATCAGGGCACTCGGCGACGCCGCGTTCTAGGAGCTACGGACCGGGCCGCGGGCCCGGGACTGGCCCGGGCTGAGGAGAAAGGGCACCTGTCGGGTATGGACTGAATGGATTATAAAGGGCCAGGGCTCCGTGGCCCGAGGGTCCCCTGGCGCGCGTCCTCAACCCTCTTCCTCACCCGCTGCTGCTGCCCCAAGAAGCAAAAAGCGACTCTCACCCGGGTCTGGGGTCTCCGCCGCCGCCGTAGCTGCGGGAGGGACGGGAACACTTGATTGGGGAACACTTTCCTGCTGTGCCCCTCCACACTACACAAACTCTCCCCCTTCCTACAACACAAACCTCACCGCCGCTTCCTTGTTACAACCGACTCTGAAGTGAAGTAGAAGCTTGAGGAGCAGCGAATTCCTGCAATCGACAAACAGAAAGCCCGAAGATGGGCGGGGCTAAATTGGCTTGAGGGCGGGACTTGGAGGCCCAGATGCAACTTTTTCCAAGCTAGGTTGCAGAATCACTCACGGTTGCGAATGTGAGGCTGTTTGAAAGCGGGCGCCAGAACTGGCGGGAAATTCAAGCACTCGAGCATTGGTGGAAGTGTAAGCCAATAGAAGCCTGTTTATAGGAGAGGCGGGTTAATAGGTTACCTAGACACCCAAACAAAGTCTAAGTGTCGTTTTAAGTAGTAGGACTTCATCCTTTTGCAAATGGGATTGAGAGAGTTCAGGAAATTTGTCCTTGTGTTTTTTTCAAGACAGAATGTAGAATCTTTAAGGGCAACATCTCTAATGCCTACCAACTCTGGACACGTAGTATGTGTGCTATGTTGCTAATAAATGCTTATTGATTGATTCTTTGATTCATTGATACACAACGAGAATGGATCTACCAAAACAGCCCTACAACAAGCACTACATCTTAACATACTGGATCCAGCCTATCTTCCCATGCCTTTGTGCCTTTCCAATGCCAAACACAGGCACTGGCTTGCACGTGGTAAGTAGCCTTTGACGGGCAAATATGGAAAACAACAACAACAAAACACCCAACGCTGGGAACAGCAGCACTCACTCCCCAGGCCACAGCTCTGCTCTTGACGGACTCCACAGCGATCACTCAGGGGAGGAATTCAGGTGGGGAGGGGTCCTATCATCCCCGACACCACCCCCTGCCACCACCAACTGCCATCACTGGAGCTGGCGAGCCAGCCTGAAGCATCAAAATGTCCCGCGGGAGAGACAAGATGAGGGATGTGCTAGGGGAGTCAAACCGCTACTCCGCCACATCCCCTACCACGCCTCCCGCTCGCTGCGCTGGGATGAAGACAGCGCACAACCCTGAGCTCAATATCCTCAGACCATGACCCTGTTGCCAGCCCAACCACCAAGTCAACATTAAGGGGAGCAACTGGCATGGGGAGGGGGCCCACGGCACTCACCATTACTATAATCATTTGCTGACTAAATTGTCACTATTGGGCACAGAAGTCCCAAAGCCCCAAGATCTGAAGAAGTAGAAATGATTTAATTAATGGAAAAGACACAAAAAATGAATTACTGCATATTTTGCTGCTAAGTAACCCTAGACCTTTCCATCTGCCCCACTACTCAAATTTCTTATATGTGTTGTCTCCCTTTATTATAATATGACGTCTTTGAAAGTAGGGATTGTCTTAATTTTCTATTTATATCCTCAACATTATACTTTGTACATAGTAAGTGTTAAAATTTTTTTCACTCACATAGTACACTTTGACTTTAATTGAATTATACACCAAACTGTATATACCTGAAATATACTTCCTTCTTATCTCTGCCTCTTACAATTCTTTGCTTCCTTGGATTCCAACTCATGTGCCACCAACCAGAAGCTTTTCCTGAAACTTTTAGTTGTTTTAGTTGTTTAGTAGTAACAGTTGAAACTGTTTAGTTGTTTAGTTGTTAATATAAATTCCTCATTTTTAATATAAGAAATTATATATAAGAATATATTATAGATACTAATGTATAACATAATTTTATGTAATATAACTTTATGAGTATATAAAATGTGTAATTAAATTATATTTGTTATGTTACATATAACATTTATAATATTAATATAATATGCATTATATATTATATATAAGAAAATAACACATGTAAAATTGTATCCTTTGTTAGAATATAAGGCAAAGATTACTTTTTAAATTTGAATTTCTAAGTGCATGGTATGTGATTAACAAATGTTAATGAATTGAATTGACCAGTAGGGAACTATAGAATAACTTAGTACAGTTTTAAGTTATTAAAGCTTTAAATTACACTAAGACTTTTGATACATCCTGTAAGAGAAGATAATGTTTGAGAGGTAAGTTGCAGCCAGAATGTGAAGAACCTCAAAAGCTGAAGAAATGAGAAGGGTTTTTCCTTTGAGTTTTGCCAATAATATATAGAAGTATGTTTATAAGCACAGAGGTAGAAAATAAGCAAATACTATCCAAAGGAAGATAAGCAGTTAGCATATTAATTTGTTTAGAGAAGAGAGTCTTTTAGGGATGTTGAAAGACTTAAATCTAAGGGAGAGAAGAAAACAGATGAACAAGAACAAATAAATTAGCATTGATTTGTTAGGTTATTGTTTTCTACCTGCACAAAACTTGCTAAGATTACCAAATAGGACACACCCCCTTTCCTTCTATAACTGACTATCCACCTGTCCTGCCATATGTTCACCATAATATCCTTTTACACACAAACATGTAACATATATCCACATATGTGGGTTTGTGTTTATATATCCATATATATTTATATGGATATGTTTTCTATACATATATGTATCTCTATATATATACATACATACATACATATGTACATCCTATGCATATTCTGGAGAAAAGGAAGGGTGACTCCCATCCACTGGATGGAATATAAGCCAGTATAACATATAGTTAAAATTTAATTTGAAAACAAAATTTAAAACATTTCATGTGCCTCATTTGTATTTCAGTGGAAATGTACAGCCAAACAACTGAAGAGATACTCAAATTTGGATAGTCTATTGGAAGAATATATTCTTGAAAAGTGTTAGACTAATAGAATGTTAGAGCTTAAAGGAAACTTCAATGTCATTCTATTCTAGCTCCTTTCATTCTAAACTAGGAACTGAAGCCTTAGGAAAAGCCATGACTTGTCCAAGGTTCTGATCAGTTGCCAAATCTTGTTAATTCTACCTTCAGATCTGTCTCCTTGGTTCAGACTGCTACTTAGTCTCAAAACTTTATCATTTCTGGTCTAATGGTTTGTAACAACTTCCTACCTGTTCTCCCAGCTTTTATTTTCCCCCTTCCCTCCACCCCATTTATTCTTTCACACAATTGCCAAAATAATTTTCCTACACATCTTACTGTAGCATGTCCCTGCCCAAGAATCTTCGGTAACATCTTATTTTATTTAATCTGATAAAGCCTAATAAATTTCACAGTTGGGCATTTTAACAGAAGTCAGAAAAAAGATAACAATCTCCCTGTACTTTACCCCAATCAAAGTACATTTAGAATATTTGGTTTAATTCTAGTTACCATCATTTAAGAAAGATGTTGGGGAAAAAAAAGAAAGATGTTGAAAAGCTGAAGATATCCAGAAGATAGATAGCAGTTGTGCTGGAAAGGGCATTGAGTCGATGTCATATAAGAATTAGTTGAAAAAAACTGGGGATATTTAGTCTAGAAAAAAGAAGCTTGGTAGGAAGGGATATAATAGCTATGCTTTCAAATATTTAAAAGACTGTCAAGAGGATTAAACTTGTTCTCTTTGGCATCTGAAGGAAGAATTGGGAGTAATAAATAGAAGCTGTAAAGAAACAAATTTAGATTTATAATCGGGGAAAAAAGGACAAACAATTCAAGCTTTCTAAAAGTGGAATGGGCTGCCTTGGGAAGGAGTGGATACCTTCTTATTGATATTACTCAAGCATGATTTTGTACCCATTAAGTCTGTTACAGTAGGGATTCTTAAAATAATACGATTCTGTAATTTAATCAGATATTATTTAGAATTTTACACTTCACCTTCTTTAAATGATTAAAATAGTACATCATATTCTTCTACATTAAAATGTCAATAACAATTCACAAAATGTGGCAGACCCAAATGATGTATGATCAGTATGTAAAATGACACTTTTATGGATTTCATGTTAATGAGGTCAGAAAAAAAGAGAAAAATAAGGAGCAGAAAAAGAGATAGGGCCATGTACAGATAAACAAATAGAGAACCAAAATGGTTAAACAACTTGTTCAGGGCATTCAGATAGTAATCATGAAATGTTTTGTATTTATACATTTATAGTTTCTACTTCTTTGAAAACTGTTTATGTCCTCTGATTACTTGTTTAATGGGAGAGTGAATGGTAATATTAGATATTTTGGATCTCTGTTAAACATTTACCTGCATTCCCCTGCCCAGATCCCTCAGAAGCTCCTAGTATACCTGACTCTGGCATCTAATTAAGGAACCAACTCACAGAAATACGGGCATAACTTCGTTCTGACTTAGAATTGAATGTGGGACATCACTTTCATTAAACTACATTCTTCTCTTCCATGTTGTTGAGGTATATACATGGCTTCTTCTGAAATGTCATTCCAGCATCACCTTCAGTTGTCTTGCCTCTCTTCTTGCTCACCCTCATTATAAAATTATTACTATGCCTTCCTTTATCTTTGGGCAGAAACCATCACAAAGTCATGAAGGTATTCTTACTCTAGGTTCTATTGCCTGCATTCATGACTGATTTCCTCCTCCAAAGTTATTTTTCTTATTCTGGTGGCCTTGGGGAGCATTCCTCAAAGCTATACCTATTGTTAACTCTTCCTAGAGGACTTGTTTGAGGTAGTTATTAGCAGAACAGAGGCTTGCAGGGTTACTGCCTCCTGTATCCCCTAGCCTATCAAGAATGGAAGCAACAGGGCAGGGGCCAAGGTGGTTCCTAGGAAAACTAGAGTAGGATCCCTGAACCTGAAAGCACTGGACAAAACTGAAAACTATTTCTGTAATTCTCAATATGCTGTTGGCTACTACTGTGACCCTCAAAGAGTAAGTGGTAAAGGGAGATAAAAAATGAAGAGAGTGTGAAAGTGACAGGAGAGACAGAGTAAGAAGTCGAAGAATCCTAGATAGAAAGGCTAAGAGAAGGAGATATTTGCCTAAAGGAGTGGAATAAGGAACACAGATTTGAGGGAGGAGTGAAAATAGTGGTATTTAGGTAGAAGAGGAGGTCAGACAACTAATATTTATTCAGGATGGAAGCTTCTACATTAAAACTTAAGGCCTATGTGTGAAGACAATGTGCAAGTAAGTTTGGAGCAGCAGCAAATACTGGTTCATAAGAGATTTTTAGCATGTTTTAGAAAGAGTTATGTGTGGAAGTAAGACTAGAATACTACTTAGAAAGACTCTTTCTACTTAAGACTACTTAAGAAGACTCATCTTTCTGAGTTCAAATCTAGTTTCAGACACTTTCTAGCTGGGTGATGCTGGGCAAGGCACTTAATCCTGCTTACCTCAATTTCTTCATTTGTAAAAGGAGCTGGAGAAGGTAATGGCAAACCTTCAGTGTTAATTCACTTTTTGTTTGATGAACAATTGGGGTATCAACAATTAAAATGATGATTGTAGGCAGTCTAAGAACCGTATTATCCTCTCTCCTCCTCCCAACCCACTTTTGCCATCTTTTCCATAAAGGCCAAATGGGACCCACAAAGGACTTTGGGCCATTTGAAATTCCTATATATTTGAGGAATCCCTTTAGCTACAAAATTTTCTTATTTGGTGACCAACTTTCTGGTGATATCTCGTACCTACTTAGCTAGGATAGTTGTTACAGAATAGGCATTGTCTGGTTTTATGTGTATTGTCACAGCTTGTACTCTATTGCTTGAGTATTCAATAATAGCTAACATTTACACAGTACTATGTTTCAGAAATTATGGTAAGTGCTTTACAGTTATTATTTTATTTGATTTAAAGAATTCAGAGTCACTCACATAGCATAATAAGGCATTAGAGGAACAGAAAGACTTTATAGAACTTGATTCTCTAAAGAAGGAGCTCTTCTCCTTATTTTGTGTCATGGACTCAAAACTGAGAAGTTGGGTAAAGACTTTGGCCCCTTCTCAGAATAATGTATATTTTTAAAGTTTCCATAATTGAAGGAAATGCTAATGGTAGAGGTTAATGAAAATAAAAAGAATCTTTTTTCTGTCCAAGTTCAGAGATCCCCTGAAATTTATCCATAGACCCAATGAGAATTTTCTATTAATTATCCCTGTTCCAGCACTTTATCCATTATCAGCCCCTTGAAGCAGAAATGCCAGGTCTATAGTATGTATTGTCACAAACCAATACTAATATTTATTTGTTTCTTTTTTTAAAAAAGTCATTTACATGTGTTCATAAGCCAGTTCAAGGCAAAGAGAAGGGAATATAGATTAAAATGTACAGCATGCAATCAACTCTTTTTAATGTGAATTTCTTTTCAAATGTATTACTTGCTCATTCAGCTAGTCTACCAGTTTGAGTCACATTACAATCAACTACAATTTATCTACATCTCTTTGTATTGGGAGTTGCTCTCTTACTGTCCAGCTACCAATGCCCCATTCCCCTTAACCAGCAAATCTGAGGCAGACTTTTTAAAAGTAGCTGGATTATTAACAGTTTTCCATTATCCATACCCATACTCCCCTTTATTGGCACAGATAATCAAGAATTGATCATATGCAAAAATTGAGTTTAAAATATTACCTACTTGTAAAAAGAAAACAAGCATACCCAAAGATTCATTGGCAGTTGTAGTAAAATTATATGCAGGACATTAAAAAATGTAGAAACTAACATGCATCATCTCTGATTATTTCTATGCAAAAAATGATTCCTCATTTACTTTTTTAAAAATTTAATCTTAGTATTTTGTTTAAACCTTAGTAAATATTTCACAATTGCAAAGCTGCATCGCTACAGCCCAAATGCAGTGAGGTTAAGGCAACTATCCAGGTAACTCAGAGTAAAACAATTTGTTATAGAATTTAAATTGTGAAAACTAGAGTAGAGAATTGAGACAATTATCTGACAATTCAATAAAAATAATCTGTTCTTGCCATGATTATCTTCATTCTTTAGGCAAAAAGTGGTTTGGGCTTAAATTATCTGAAAGACTATCTCAATTCTCTTTCACACTTTATGGGGACAAACACAGTGGATTAAAGAGGGGAAAGTACTTATAGCCTGAATTATCTGGTCTGTTGTCAACACTGATCTAATTATTTTTTTAAAAATGTTATGCAAAGAATCATAGGCTTTTAGAACTGGAAGGGATTTTAGAACTCCTCTAGTCTAATCCCCACCCCCTCGTTTTAAAAACTGACAAACTCAAATCCAGAGAGAATCAGAGATTTACCTATGTGCACAGTGTTATTCAGTGGCAAAACTGGGCCTACTATTCAAATCTGTCTCTCAGTTCAATGAGGTTTCTGCTATAGCCTATGGGAAGGGTCAATCTTTTCCAAGTGTTTGACTTTAAGCTTTTTCCATCTTCTCTGTTATTTGTCTTCTCAGAAATGGAAAAGGTAGATAATGTGATTCACTACAAAGAGTCAGTGGGACATAGTGGAAGGAGGGCCAACCTTGGACTTAGGAAGACCTTGATTTAGCCTTACCCTGGCACATATTAACTATGTGACGATGAGCAAATCACTTAACTGCTCAGTGTGCCAGACAACTCTCAAAAACTGTAAGCGACAGATGAGTTATTTGTCTGCATTGGTTGGGAGAGTTTCCATATTAGGAGTTCCAATAAAATAACAGGTCCAGACCAAAAAACCCCACCAATAACAATGCAAGGCTCACTGACAGCCAATCATTGGGCTCCTCCCCATCCCATGCTCTGTCTTACACTTCAAATAAATGTCCTGAAACAAAGCTGGAAGCAAAAGTTTCCCCCAAAAGAGTAGAAACAGATGTTGAGATGCTGGCTTCCACATACACGCAGATTGATTTGTACCTTACCAAAAACATTTGTTTGCCATCTTGTAAACCCAAACTAGGTATGAAGAGAAAGGCCACCTCCTCCCCAAAATATTCCTGATTTTATAGAATTATCTAGGCAAAATTTTAGGAAATATGCTTAAATCTAAAAGCTCTACAGATTTAATCTATCCAACTTTGCATCATTTGTTTCTACAATATGACTGCACAGCAAAGACCTGGAAATACTGATTCTACAGGGCATAGTGTTGCCTTAACCAACAGCAAGTGGGAAAGATTGATCCCCCCCACTTCACTCACTTTTGTGGACACAGCTTGTATTAAGTATCTAATTAATTTTAAATGTTGCTTTTTAAAGTGCTGCTAAAAGCAAAAAAAGAAATTAAAGTCAGTAACTATTAAGCAAATAACAGTTTTTTTTTTCTTAGCAAGACAAAATGTTTTGTTTTGGCAAATGGTTTTACATGACTAGAATGCAAAAACACTTAAAATCTCTCCAACAAAATGAAAATGTCCCAATTATCTCGAGTCAAAAGGCACATACAACTGTCTCAACAGTTCATTCAAGTTATCTTTTGCATGTGGTGGTTTAACTGTGCTTTCAGCTTGTTATCCATGCTGTGTGATCTTAAAAGTGACATCTGTGCATGCTTTCATTTTCTTTCCCAAATGGGCAGATTGTTTTCTCTCCTTCTGATTTTATTTTATTTTTTCATTTTCCAATGATTAAGCTTTAGGCTTCAAAGAAGGACACCTCTTCCATACTGCCTTTTAAAAGGTGTGGTTGACAGGGCTCTCTTCTACTTAGAAACAAAGTTTGAGATTATGTAATCCATCTTTCTGTCATAGGTTTGCATTTCAGGGTCATGGAATTCCAATGCTGTCATTTGTAGGGCTGGAAATGGCCTTTTTGATTCTCTTTTCTTACTGGCTGTCTAAGGCTTACTTCACTTCCAGAAGAGATGATCGGCAGACTATTCTCCATGTGATAGCGAATGAGGTGACCCACATTATCAAATACATGATCTTTGGTCCTCACCTTGTAAAGAAAGTACAAAGGATTCTAGGTTAGTTTGTAATAGCTCTCTTGAAAAGAAAAAAAATAATTATATCAAAATGAATGATAAAAACTTTCCCTAAAATATATGTTTTGTTGTCCTGAGGGACAAAATCAACCAGCAATTTACAAACTTCATGTTAGAGGTTCGTCTTGGGTATTTGGACTTGGAAATCTTTCACTCAGAAGAATTGCCAGAACTAGAGATCTAGATCTGGTCATCATGTGCATAAGGAGAGTGTGATTAAAGAAAGCCCTTGAGATGAATGAGATCACTGAGGACAAAAATATATAGGGAGGAGGAAAGAAAAAATATAAGAGAGGAGAGTGGGATGGGGGTAGAGAAGAACGAAACAGAAGAAAGAGAAGAGGAGAGAAAAAGAGGGGAGAAAAGAGGAGAGGAGAGGAAAGAAGAGAAGAGAAGAGTGGAGAGGAGAGGAAAAAAAGAAAAGAGGAGAGGAGAGGAAAGGAGAGGAGAGAAGAAGAGTGGAGAGGAGATGAGAAGAGAGGAGAAGAGATCTGGAGTTGTGGAGATCTAGAGTTCCCAGATCCAACCTGATGGGTTCATGAGCCTTTTTTGGAACTTGGATTTTATTTTATCAACAGTGAAGAAATTGAATGGTATAGATTGCAACCCCTACCCTTTTGTGCTAGGCTTTTAAAAGCAGAGTGCTTATATCTACACTTCACTTTTCTAGTCTCCAATTCATGCTCAGTTGTTTATCTCTTCAGAATGAGAAACTGGCCTTCATTTATTACTTATTCATTATATATAACCTTTGTTGCTACTCAATAGTCCTTCAACTTTACCTTTATGAACTCTGTCTCTTTACCCAAAAGAAACTGTTCTAAATCTTTCCTCTCCTTTTAACTTCAACCCTACCTCTTTCCCCCATACTTAGATCCCCAAAGGTCATCTAACATGAAACTCCAGTTTCTCTTCACCATTCCTCATAACTTCTCAGTATCATCACCCCACTGTTCACTAATTCCTTTCTCTGTACCTCTGATTCCCTTCCCTCTTCCACTAAGACTTTATTCCAAATATTACTTCTTCTCTCAAGCATCTTCAATTTCTCCTTCTCCATCTGCCTACAAATAATGCTCTTGTTTCTCCCATCTTAAAAAAAGCTATCTGACTAGCTATCATCCTACTCTCTCTTTCCTTTATTGCTAAACATTGCATAAAAATTATCTGTACCCAATGCCACCCATTTCCCCACTACTCACACTATCTCTTTTTTTCTCTTATGATCAAGTTTCTCAAAAAGCATGAATAAATTCCTAATCACTAAATTTGATGGCCTTTTCCCAGTCCTCATCCTCCTGAACCTCTCTGTACTTCAGGGGAGGCAATTGGGTATAGAAAGCACCATAGTTCAGAGGACCTGGTGTGAAATCTTGTCACAGTGATTTCTTGTGTACCTTCAAGCAAGTCACTCCTCCCCTCCCCTCTCCTCTCTTCTTCTCACTCTCTTCTCTTCCTCTCTTTAGTTCTCTTCTTCTCTCCCCTTTATTTCCTTCTTCTCTATCCCCTCCCCATCCTCCTCTCTCATTTCTTCTCCTCCCTTCTCCTCTTCCCTCCCTTTCCTCTTCTCTACCCTCCACTTCTTTTCTCTATATATACTTGCTTCCTCAGTGCTACCATTCATTCCAAGGACTTCAATCGCAGTATTCTTATGCACATAATGACCAGTTCTAGATCTGTAGTCTTGACCAATCTTCTGAGTGAAAGCTCCAATTACCCAAAATATCTTTATCAGGAAAGCAATCAATATCTCTCAAGTCCAACATATCCAAACTGGACCTGTTATCATTTCCTACAAACTGTTCTTCCTTCTGACTTTGCTATTTTTCTTCTAGTGCTGCCATTCACAGGTCTGATATGTTCATAACTTTAGAATTATCTTAGCCTCTTCCTAATTCCTTCTTTCTCAGTCAATTACCAAGGAATCTATCTTTGCAATTTCTCTCACATTCATTGCCTCTTCTCTATTCCTACAACCACTACCCTAGTACAGGGCCTGATTTCCATACACTTGAAATACTGAAATACCTCCCTTATCAATATTCCCTTCTATGCTATCTAACCACTTTAATTCATGCTTCATATCACTACTGGAATGGTCTTTAAAAAAAAAAAAAAACACCACACAGTTATGATCATGTTTCTCCTTTGTTCAAAAATCTTCAGTGAATCCCTATGTTCGTTGAGTTAAACTGAACTCATATACTGGGCATTAAAGACTCTATAATCTGCCATCACCCTAGATATCTAGCATTATTTTATAATATGTTTCTCAGTGAACTCTATGCTCCAGACAAATGACTACCTCTGTCCCTCAAATATCCTCTGCTTTCTCATCTCATACCTCTGTGACTTGGCATAAGTTACGTTGGGGAGGTTCACTCCCCACCTTCATTGGTTGAATTCTTCCCCATCTTTCAAAACTAAAGCAAATGCATGTTTGCCATTAGACTATCTTTGATCCTCCTTGTTGTTAATGAATCCTCACACTTTTTTTTGATGGGGATGAAGTTGGGGAGAGAAATAGTAAAGATAATTTTTCCACTCATATATATCAATATAATCTTGCATAAAATAGGTATTTTTTAACTTGTAAGACTTTTGAGGGCAGGGCCTTTCCCTTGTCTGCTTTGAATATAGTAAGTGCTTTATAAATGCTTGTTGTTGAATATTTGTTTTTTTTCTTGTTGAAAATAAGACTGAAATAGGCAGCCAGAAAGAGGAAGAAAGTTTTCTTTCCCTCCACTATTCAGGGGAATAAATTGTTTCAGATCCCATCCCAAGTTCCAAGAATTAAAAGACCTATTGAACTTTTTCAAAAACTGAACAAAAAATTAATATGCATATTGAACCTT
Source organism: Antechinus flavipes (assembly GCF_016432865.1). NCBI lineage: Eukaryota > Metazoa > Chordata > Mammalia > Dasyuromorphia > Dasyuridae > Antechinus > Antechinus flavipes. Next base: position 520,486,986 of record NC_067399.1, read on the forward strand.
CCTGAATTCCAAACATTCAGACAGTCTTTACCAGTATTATTTTCAAGATGCTGTTTGTAAAGAAAAATTGCTTATACCTTGCCTTCAGGGTCCACCAGTAGAAGGTGTTTTGCCTGACCTCCTTGTAAGCCACTCAATACATATTGACCAGGTGATGTTACACTTTCTCGAACCAAAAAATCCCCATCCTTAATTAAGAGGCTTTCTGCTGCTTTCCGACTTAGTTTTCCATGGTAGCAATCTTCATTCTTCAATTGTCTTTTGATTTGGGGTAAAGCATAGAGACCAGCTGTCCTGCTTATGGCACTTGGTTGAACCGTTTCTGGTATTTCTGAAAATTAAAAGAAAAAAAAATGACCAAAACACCCAAGCTATGTTCTCCCATTCAATAAGCATTGTAATTAGTGCTTACTACATAAACATTTAAAGGCAGTGTATAGAGACAGCCAGGAAAACAGGAGCCAAAATCTTGCCTCTGACACATACTATATGACCCTGGGCAAAGACCTCACCTCTCATTGTTCACAGTTAGTAGTACTGAACTCAAATAGAAAAAGAGTCCTCTAAAGGGCACAGAAGGACACAGAAAGCTACATATTAATATCTCCAGTTTATTGCATTTTTAGTTATTTTTGCTTTTATTAATTTATTTTTTATTCTAGTTATTAAATTTTCCCCAAATGTTATGGGCCAGAACTCTGTACTTGAAACAAGGATTCTTACAAGGTGCTAACTCAGTGGACTTGATAAGACAGTTTAGCATGATGCTTAATAGTTCTCTATTTCAGTATGATTGAATCAATCAAAATTAAGATGAATAATGGTTCCCTAGTGATAAAATGATTGGCTTATACTCAGTACACTGCTTATAAGCTGGGACAAACTCAGCCAGACAGATTCATTCTATCTCCTACCTTTGTGGTGGCTGGAGGCTGGAGCACAAGACCTCGGACTAAGTTCCTAAAAATTCCCCAGTTTCTGAAACATGGCTGTGGAATGGGAAGAGCAATGACATTAAAAGCAGAGGCTCTGCAGCTTAAATCATAGTGCTGCTACTTACTCAAATGAGGCATTGCTTCCTTGGGCCTCAGTTTCCCATAATTAAAATGAGGGAGTTGGTCTAGATTAGAGGTATCAAACTCACTGGCCAAATGGGAGTCCAGCCCAAACCATATCAAAATGCAATTGGGAAATGTTTAACAAAATAAATAAAAATACAATACAACATCAATAACCTCAATTTGTGGGTTTCTAAGTTAATATGCCTCCAGTAGGGATCCTCTTCTAGTTAGGTTTGACATTTCCAGCCTAGAGATTCTCTAAAATCTCTTCCAGTTTTTGATCCCATGACCCTATGAATATAACTATACTGAGCCATGTTTGGCTTCTGTTATTGAAAAAAACCTTACTCAGATGCATGGGTGGTCCCTTCCAAAAGGAAAGGGGAGAAAGGCCAGATTCACAAGAACTGCTTATGTGACCAGAAAGGGAGGAATTTTTGTGTCTGGTTCATTGCCCTGCTGGAATATTTTTTTAATTCCAAAAAGTTCTCATGCCCTTTCCCATATGTTTCAATATTCACATTTTTGGTTGAATCAATATACTACTTCTACCTAACCTTTCAATCTACTATTAATCATCAATAAAGCTTTTCTTATGTTCAAGACACTATGCTAGGGTAGAGTGGGGTAGATTTGAAAAGAAGATAAAACAAAAATTAGTCTCTGCTCTTAAGTTGTTTATATTTTATAGGAGATGGGGGATGTATGAAGAGATAATGTGGAATTTGGCTAATATGTATGTATGTGTATGTGTGTACATATATACATAATACAGATATACACACATTTATATATACAAACACACACACACACACACACACGTGTGGCGAGAACAAAGGTTTCTTGTAGGAAGTAATATCTCAGCTGACTCTTGATAAAGACAGAGATTCTAAAAAGAAGCTATGGAAAGGAAGTGTATTTAGATTTGGAGATAGCTAACAAAAGCACAAGAAAGAGATGGAATCATAAGATTAGGGAAATGATAAATAAGTAAGTTTAGTTAGAGAAAGTAAAGCATATGAGGATGATCCACGGGGAACAGACTTATGGGACTGAAAGTGACGTCAGTGGCCATTATCACTATAATATACCAGGTCAATGGTCATGCAGTCTTAGTCTGAAGACCTTCAGTGTGGAGAAATTCATTACTTCCTAAGGTGTCCATTCAACTTTGGGAAAACTCTAATTGTTAGAAATTCCCCCCAACACACACACACATCAAGATTAAATTTCCTAACAATTTCTGCCATCACTCTTGTTTTACACTTTGATGCCAAGCAGAAGTATTTTAATCTCTCTTCCAAATGACAGCCCTTAAAATAGCTCTCTTGAAATATCACACATCCCCCCAGGCTAACCACCTGAAACCTTATCAACATGGATACTACTCCAGCTTTGGTATTGAGAACTCTTCAGTTGCCTCTTCCCTTGGAATTCAGGGCTGGAGGGAAGAGCAAAAAAACTCCCCTCAAAGCTCCCTTTATAGAGGACTCAGAATTGCCAGCCAGCTTTTCATTTCCCACCAGCTGTTCTGCTTAGTTTCAACTCCTTAAACATGTCCCTTCCCCTTTGGTACTTTCAAACTTCTTTTTGTGTATTGTTTTTCTTTATTAGATTGTAAGTTCTTTGAGGAGAGGGATTTTCTCTTTTTCTTATTTGTCTCCTCAGATCTTGGCATATAGAATGTTGCTTAACAAATGTTTACTATCATAGCTATCATTTCTTCCCTTTCCCTCAAATCTTCTGTTCTTCAAGTTAAACATTCCTATTTCCTTTCATTGATCTTCATATGCCGTTCTTCTCTATTCTGATTGCCAACCTTTGGCTCCTCCTCATCCTGTTAGGGTCCTAAAATGTGATCTGCAAAACTGAACACAATGCTCCAGATGTGCTCTGACCAGAGTAGAATATAAGTTGATTATTACCTTTCTATGCCTACTTTTAGGAATACAAAGGCAACTAAGTGATGCCCTCCTTTCTTCTAATGCCATAGATTCCTTAGTTCTAGGCAAGAAAGTAGACCTCAACAACCAGCTTGACCACAGTCTTTTAGGAGCAAAACCCTGCCAGGGGCTGCAACCTGAAACTCCTAGTGCCACAAAGTTCTCAATTATAGTTTTTTGGGGAAAACAAGACCTAAATTGCTAGTGCTAAGGAAAAAAACAAGGCTTAACCTCTAGGGCTAGGCCAGAGAACTAAGGATTAGAGTGAGAGGAAGAAAGAGCACAGTATTTAGTTGGGGTCAGTTCTGACTACCCAAAAGTCATTTGGGGGTGGAGACCTACATTGGGGAACTGTGAATTTCCAAATATGGGAGGAGACTGAGATGCTTTAAGATCTAGCTCTCCTCACACTCTCAAAAAAAAAAAAAAAAACCAACAAAACAAAAAACAAAAACAGTGATTGGGGGAAAGAAAAGAGGAAAAATATTTTTTTAAAAAAGAGTAAAAAAAACCCTGAAAATACCAAAGATTTCAGGAAGAAAATAATCTCAAAGACCTTGAACATAGAAAAATCAATAGGAAAAACAATAATAGCAGAAAGAAATGTGACATCTAGATCTAGTAAACTGCTTTAGGCATCTATGATTAAATACTGAAAAATGTAGGAAACTGATCCAACATTTAATGAGACAGAGGACTCTGTAGAATTTGAAGACAACACAGAATCACAACACATTGTTCCTTAGTTGTTTAAAAGAAAAATGAGAATTTTTGTCCTGTATAGCACAAATGATGAGCAGAACAGAAAAACTTCAATCTACAATGGCAAACCTCACCAAAGAAACAAAGAGAACAATACACTGGGAATGTAAAAACATATAAGTAAAAAACTACCAGAAGAAGAGGAGAAAAAAAATAAGAACATTCAAAGAGATTATACTTACTATACAAGTAAAATATGGGGAATCTCAAAGATAGAATGCATAGAGATAACCTAAGGATTATAAATCTCCCCAAAAAATACACCAGGACAAAAACTATTGACACCATAACAAAGGAAATAATGGAACTTTTCAAACTTCTGAGTGTAGAAAATAAAATTCCAAAGGAAAGAATTCACATATCACATCCATCAAAAACAAACAAACAAATAAACAAATCCAAGGCTGTAAACTCCAAGACACACTAGTTAACACTTCAATTCAGAAACAATAAGTTCTGCAATCTATCAGGAGAAAGGTCTTCAGATTCAAATATAAGATCAAATAGTAGACTATTTGCTGCTAAGTCTCTTCCTACTTCAGTCCATCCTCCAATCAACAACTCAACTCTTAGTTTCAGGCATTTTTTTTCTGATTGTCTTCATGCCTGGAATGGTCTCCTATCTCTACTCTGACTACTAATTCTCTGGCTTCTTTTAAGTCCCAACCAAAACCTCATCTATAATAAGCCTTTCCTAACCCCTTCTAATTGTACTTTCTATTCATACTGTACATAGATTGCTTTGTATACATGTTTTTGTGTGTATACACACACACACATATAAATATGTATATATATATATTATATATAGCATGCTGTCCCTTCCATATGATCATAATGCTCCTTGAAGACAGAATCTATCTCGTCTCTTTTTGTATCTCCAGAGCTTAGCAGAGTGCCAGGTGCTTAATAAATCTTGGTTAATTGATTGAGAGAATACAATACAAGCAGTTTTCACTTTATATAAATTTGCATTATACAAATTTGACTTTACTAAAGAATTCGGAAAGAAATCTGCATTTCCCCTAAAAAAAATCCACTTTATCTTTACTGTACAGAACTGTGCTCTTTCTCCACTCCTGCTCCTCAGTCCCACAGCTCCATAATCTCCTACTCTCCCTCCAAAAAGACTTTAAAAATAAACACCTTAAAAAACCCTCCAAGTGAAATCAGCAGCCCACTGGATGGAGATTTGACTTGAGACATCCAATACCAAAAAAGGAAATCTTTGGCCCATTCTGCCCATTTACCCTACATATTTAGTCATCTTATGTCTTTTCTCTGTATGCTTTCACATATCATGTGTCTGTCCTGGCTCATCTTCACCTGTCTATTCTGTATCCAGCCTACATGTAATGTTCTGCCACGTATTCTTCCTCTCAGTTCTGACCAGAATTCCACATGGTCCCACAAGTTCTTCCTCTTGCTGTTGTTTCTTTATCTTCAACCCCAACTTCGTCTTGAACCATATGCAACCCCCTCTTCCAATAGCTCATGGTTCCATTCTTCCCTTTCCCATATCTATGGGCAAATTCATATTATGTAAAAACATACAGAATGATCCATTTATGTGAAGTGACAACTGTCAATAATGTATTTAGAAGAGCATTGGAGTTCAGCATGCAGCCCAGATTAACCTATCTAACCAATTTGAGTTTAACTATATAGGAAAAGGATAGATACTCAATAATAAAAGAATTCTGAGAAAGAAAGCCAGAATCAAAGAGATAATTTGCTTCTCAAACTACCAAACAACAGACATGTAGGAAGAGTAAATAAATAGAGATCCCCAACAACAACAGACTGAAACAAGTTTCTAAATGTACTCAAGAAGATAGTGGTAAAAGTGACCATCAGGTAGAGAAAGGGACATTATGAACAGAACCTGACAACTCCCTAATTACAGGTAAATGCTTCTTTTGTAGGACTACATTATAACATGAGAGGGTAGAGGGGAATATATAGAGAGAAAAAGGAGTGAGTGATGCAGCAAGGTCAGCAGTGATGGAAAGCTGACTTCTGAAGTCTTAAAAAAAAAAAAAAGAACCTATGGGAGTAAGAAATGAGGAGGGAAAATATTGAAAAGGGAAGAAGTGGGAAGGAAGGAGCTGCACTCTGGGAGTGGAGAGTTGAAACCTCTGGGGATGACTAACACCTGGAGGAGTGGGAGAGCATGGACACAAGGAGATTTCAGGCAAATACAATGATAAAAGGTCAATAAGAGAGGATATATCTGGAGAGCAATTTGGAACTATACCCAAAGGGCTATAAAATTGTGTATACCTTTTGATCTAGCAATACTACTTCTATATTGCAAAGAAATCAAAGAATGAACATCTAAAATAAATAGAAAGAGAGAAATCATTTTTGAAAGGGACACAAAAATGACAATTAAAAATTAATGAAAAGGACTAGCTGAAGGAAAAGAGAAAGTAGGAATCTACTTGATTGATAAAGGAGAAAAAAAGGGAGAAATATATATATATATACTATGTCATAATTAAATTATAATATATGTAATATATTATAACATAATTATAATATAATATATAATCAGATAAAAGAATAACTAATAATCAAAACCTAAAGGAAAAGAGGAAAAATATGAAGAGGAAATCAAGAGTGAGTAGGAACAGAGCCACCTTAAAAAAAAAAAAAAGATTAAAGTAACTGAAGGAAGATAATACCATGTTTACATTAGAAGAGCAAAACAAACAAAAAAAAATTAGATACAAATGGAAGAAAATATAAACCTAACTCATAACTTTAAATGTTAATGGATTGAACAATCCAATAAAAACAAAAAAAGTAACAGATTGTATAAAAAAATAAAACTTTATAATCTGTTGATTCTAAGAAACACACTTAAAATTCAAAGACATGCAAAACTGAAGGGATGGGTAAAAAAAAAATTTACTCTGTATCAAATGAATATAAAATAGCAGGAGTTGCCATTGCTTAGAGACTAAGCAAAAACATATATTTTTAAAAGCCCAAAAGGATAAACAAGAAAATTATATTATGCCAAAAGGAAACACAGATAACAAACCTCACAATAATAAACTTATATGCTCCAAATGTCTTATCATCAAAATTCATTAGAGGAAAAATTATCTAAACTACAAGAAGACATAGTACTATAATAGTAACAAAAACTTCACTATCTTGCTTTCCATATAGGAAATTATCAGTCCAGCAGAAAGAAAAAGAAAAGGGGAAAATGCAGAACTGAATATATTTCTGTAAAAATTAGAGTTAAAACATTTATGACATCTTCTAAATGGGATAGTAAGAGAATACATATATTCCTTTGTACTACCTGGAACTTTTTCAAAAAGTTGATCATTTACTAGGGCTTAGAGATTTTGTAAACCAATGTAAAAAGGCAGAAATAGTCAATAATCCTTTGCAGTCCAAAATGCAGTAAAAATAGAAATTGCTTCAAGGATTGCAAATAAATGATACAGACCCAAAGAAAGATATCTCAGAAAAGGAAATAGATCTAACCATAAAGGAACTACCAAATAGAGGGGAAAACTCCTAGACCTATTGAATTCCAGAATTCTTTCAGATTTTTAAAGAATAGTTAGTATCTGGAGAAAAAAAGCACAGTATCAGAATCCTTTTGTTCATTAAAATTTGGCTTATAATCTTAACACCTAAACCAAGATAAAATAAAGCACGAAAAGAAACTATAAACCAATATCATTAATGAACATAGATTCAAAAATTTTAAACAAAAGTCTATCAAACTGCACTGATTTATCAAAAAAATCATTCATTATGATCAAATGAAATTTGTACAAGGGATACAAGGATGGCTCAACATTAGGAAAATAATTAACATAATTAATCATATTTAAAAAAACATCCAAACCCATATGATCATCTCAATAAATACAGAAAAATCCTTGAACCAATTACAATACTTTTAATGATTAAAAAAAACCCTACAAAATATAGGTACTGAAGAGCATATAAGAAAATATATTTTTCTTGTAGGTGATCTCAGGAATGATTGTAAAGCAAGTGAATTCTGTCTTGGCCTCTTCTTTTTTGCCGTGTTTCTCCTTTCTATGGCAAGTGATCACAAACTTAGTAAATATTAGATCCAGCACTTCCACCTAGATTTCTTGATTTTTGATCATGTATCTTTTTCACTCTAGGATGCTGAATGGCCATTTAAAATCAAAATATACTAAAGTAAACCAGAAGGAAGTTTTTAAGACTATAGAGTTCAATATTGGCAATATCATGTTAAGTTTAATATATACTTTTTAAAAATCTCTACATAGTAGATATTTATAATTACATATACAATATTCTTTTATTATTGTTTTTGTCTATAGACCTTTCATTTTTGTAGAAGTCATAATTAAAAAAAGAAATTAAAATTGTCCCTAAAGTTCTTTTAAAATGAGTACAACAACTCAAAGTGGATAAAAATGCAATATATTTTTAAAAAAGTTAATGATGCCAATTCAAATATATTTGAGATAGATTCAAAGTGATGTCAAATTTAGGGGATTGATTATGCACATTTTGCACATGATGATGATAACCACGTGTCAGGCACTTATATCATTGTTGTTATTATTCTTTACCTACTTTGTTATACCCTGGAGTGTTGAGTTCATTTCTGAAAGTCACATTTTAGGGAAGACAGCCATAAACTAGAGAAGATCCCAATGAGAGCAGCTAAGATTGGGAAAGACCCTTAGGATTGGGAAAGACAGCATGCAAACAAAAAAGACATATAAATAAGATAAATCAGAGATAATCACACAGGGAAGGCACTAACATTTAAGAGGACCCAAGAGAAGCTTCTTATAAATGGTATGATTTTAGTTAATTCCCTCATTTTATAGATATAGAAGTTGAGATCCAATTTCAGTTATGAGCATTTTTCCCCTTTGTTTGACATGGTCAACTTCAGTTGTGGAACTCTGTGCTAACAGCTCTGAGCTGTGATCTCAGTGTATTCATTAAGCAACATATTACCTTCATTCCCCAGGGCACCCTCCATGCACTTATGAAATGTGACAACTACAAGAAGAGGAAGCTAAAAAGTCCACACCAACAAAAGCTACTTTAAAAATTTGACTCCAGTAGAATTTTCTCTAGAGAATTTTACCTCATCTCCACAGGATGACTTTCTGTGAGAAATGAATTAAGCGCTTCTTATTTGGGATTTCAATGGATTTCATGCCATTATATCACCCACTATAAGAGTCCCTCAGGACCATTTGAGCCAATGTTCTCATACCCAGTGATCTTTGCAAGTCTCATGCAGTCATTATCTAGAACCCCCTGTATGAGAAAAGCTCAGTCTTCTAATAATATAAGATATAATTCACAGAAAATTCAGATGATTCAGTCAAGTTATAAGAGTCCAAGAAAATCACTTTCTAAACTTGGTTTAGCAAACTTATTTGCAAAGCTGCCACTGATAATCCATGAGAATGAGACTTTCTGAATCAATAAATCATAGATCATAGGATCAAAGATGAAGAATTCAAAGGGCTTAAAAGTCCAATCCTCCTATTTTATAAAATGAAAAAACTAAGTCCCAGAGAAGTGAGGTGACAGATCTTAAAGTTATTTTTATCAAGGTTAATTGATTTGCCCAAGGTCACACAGCTAGTAAGTGTCTGAGGCCAGTTTTGAACTCAGGTGGTCCTGACTTCAGGGTTGGTGCACTGTCTGCTTCACACCTACCTACCCCAACCTTAGGTTATGCAAACTCTGGATTTAAACTCATATCTTAGGATTCCAAGCTCAGTGTTCTTTCCACTGCATTAAAAATGAATCTCAGCAGTGGTTTCCCTACCTTTGCATACTGGAGGACTAGTCAATGAGAGCCCAATTTTTATGAGCATGTATAGTCTGCTCAGCCTAATGGAATCTTCCATGTAAACATCATAACATGTGTACATGTATTCTAAAGCTGTTTCCAGTCTTTTAAATTAGTTTTGAGTGAGAATTGATCATGCATGCAAATAGACCCCAGTGACTCTAGTTTGAGTGAAAGAGCAATATGTAAGCCTCCAAATGGGAAGAACAGCAGTGGTTATTCTCCCCACTCAGTTTAACATGAAGCCATAAGCATATGGTCTCACTGTTGCTTCTGATTTGATTAGTCTTCTTTTTTTCTACTTTAGATGAAGGAGTATTAGAAATGCAAGGCTAGAATGTGATCTTGTAAACTTCAAAAGTTTGAGAGAATGTGTTCAAATTTTGGGGCAGACAAGACCAGTAAGGAAAAAGCTGCTTGACCCACAGAAATTAAATTACTTGCCTAAAGACATGTAGCTAGTTAGTGACTGAAGAGAATTTTAACTCAGTTCTTTCTGACTCCAGATCTAGTGCCCTAACCACTAGACCACATTGCCTCTGTGAAGGAGTCCAGAATAATTGCAGGAACATAAAGTTAGAGCTGAATGGATTCTAGATCATTGTGTCTCTTTTTATAGATAAAGAAACTAATGACCAGAAAGGGTGACTTATCCATTGGCACACAGCTAGTAAATTCCCAAGGTGGAGCTGAATTTGGTTTTCCTGATTCTCCTCACTGTATTTTTAGTTCACTATGCTCTCTCTTCAACAAAAGCCATGTGATATTGAAAATCTCTTTTAAATTCTAAATTTTACTCTATGAACAGGGGTGTGAAGGAGTGAGAAGGGAATGGGCAATTATTAAGTATCTACTGTGTGTCAGGCATTGTGTTAATATTATTTCATTTGATCCTTATAACAGATCTGAGAGGTAGATTCAATTGTGATCCTCATTTTACAATTGAGGAAATTCCAACGGGGGTTACACAGCTAAGTATCTAGAGCCATATTTGAACATGCATTTTCGTAACTCAAAGCCCACCTCAGCCATCTAGTCACCTCTATGAAGAGTACCCAAGTTAAAACCCAGTATGTGTTCAGATTTTTCCATTCCCCCAACTGTAAATTGAGCATAAAGGAAATGTGATCTTTGCATACATTTTCAAATGAAGTAGAAAGAATGTTCTCTTTAGAATGTGAAAAAATGTGTCTAGTTACTTACTTGCACAGTGTAACGGGCTCCCAAGTATTTGAGCAGGGTCTTGATTTCCAGAAGGGCAGACTGCTGTCTGAAATGCCTGAGTGTTGATGTAGCAGGGATCATCGAAGAGATCCACCCTGCACCTATGCTTCGTTAATGATGGATCCCTTTGAGTCTTCACAACTCTTTCACTGATACTACCTGGAGGGATGGTATCTTGCTTGTATTATGTAAATTTTTAATGAATCATAGCACATACAAATATAGAATAAGCTTGGGATTTGAATCTTCTAGATTTCCATAATCTTGACTTCCAAGATCTAGAAATCAAGAGCCATGTTCGCCTCATACTTTTTATTTATTTTGTGTAATCTAAAGCCCAGAATCAAAATTTTGGATTTATATAGCCTACATTGAATCTCTAGAGCTTTCTTAGAATTATACTCTTTTGGTTTGTGTCCCCACCCATTATTTCTCTTGAGAACATCAGCATTTGGCTTATTTCCCACCACCCAACCAGGATTTCCCCTGGGAACATAAGAATTTGGCCTATATCTGGAGCTACACAAAAATAAAAAATAATGGAAACCAGCTCACATCTCTCATGAAAGCATTCAGACAAACAAAACATCAAATATAGGACAGAGTTATTTATTCTGACACAACCCACATAAAAACTTACATTCATAAACAATAAAGACAACTTTCCTTCTGTCACTGATGAGTTTCTCCCTCCCAAATATCTATGCAAGTTTCCACACAATTCTATTCCAAGGGAAATAATTTGGGATTGTAAAAAATAGTTGTGAATCCAATTGGTGTCCCACTCCCCAGGGGATCTTTACAGTTGCCTTAACTTATCTGCCCTGAGTTGAGGGGAAAGTACTGAGAGTTAATAGAGACTTGACTGCCTTCTCTAGATCTGAGTCATCCATATTGCTCATAGAACCAGTGAAAAGTTAGATCCAGGTTTGCCATTCTATATCATGGGTCAGGCACTTATTATTTCTCAATTCTGGTTTTTGCTTCGTCGAGAAATTTCTCTACTTTGTTTAAGAGCTGCTTTGTTGTATGGCTGTCATCACCAGCTTGAATTCCTGTAGTTCCCAACTTGGTTTAGTAACTCTCTACCATGACCCCTATCCACTGCCATCTCTGGGATAAGTGCATAGTTCCCAGATATAGCTGGGGAAAGTCTCCTAATTCATATTCTTTCCCGGGGAGATGGTAGGAAAGGAGCTTGGGGGCTCCTGTTCAGAGAAATATCCTGCCTCTTAGGATACTTGTCCTTCTATCTCTAGTTTCCTAGTTTCCAGTAAAAAGTTATAACCCTAAGGTTTTTATAGTTCAAATGTTAGAATTAATTGTTAATTATTCGTTACCAATCCATATTCAATGATGTCAGAAGGATCAAGAAAAAAAGATATAGTCCCAGATAATATCTATGTATTTATCCATTTACTTATTTATATGATAATCTATCATTTTTTATCAAAACTAATCTTTTTTTATCAAAAAACTAATCTTGTCAAAAGAAATTTTCTCTTGCATAGGGAAAAATCATCAATACCAGAATAAAAGACCTCAACTGAAGAAACAAGTATCTAAGACAATGTTTATATTTGTTTTCGCTACAGTAGTTTTCGGTTTGGGCCTGGACTATTAAAAGTACAGTAAGTCCTTGGCCTTTGAGTGAGATCCCTTCAACCTGTTTTCTTAGTCTCTTCCTCAGATTCCTCCAATTGTACATGGAGAGAAAATCTATCAGGAGGAACCATGGGTTGAGTGGGGCAGATTAAAAAAAAGAATTTAGGAAAGGTAAGGAATAGAAAAGGGCTAATTGAAAATGACAAAAGCTGGTCAGTAACTAACTTTCAGTGACCACCAATGATTGAATTTAACTATTTCCTAATTAGACCTATTTTTAAAAACTTCAGTAATTCTTAAAATAATATCTTTCATCCTTTGCCAATATGATCATACTTAGTTCTGTCAAAAAAATAAATAATACTCAATGGAGGACATGTACTTTTTAAAGTATATTCATGGGGAGTAACTATAACAACGTAACTTTATACTCAAATTTGTAGCATGCATTTTGGGTACTATGTAGTATCATCTAGAGTATAAACAAGCCTTTGACTTGCAATTTCCAGTGATAGAGAAAACTCACTAAGAAGAAACTTTCTCATATCAATGCAATTGAAAAGCTCTTTGCAACCCAGAGAGTTGCCCAAGAAACTGAAAGTTTCCTTGGTTTTCCTGGGTCATGCAACCAGTCAAAGATAGAACTGGGACCCATGTTTTTTAGTTCTGTGATTAATCTAATAATTTAACCAAAATGACACACTGCCCGATTCATTCATTTGCACAAAAGAATCAGGGAATAAATGAATATTTTCATGACATCACATCATTTGTACTTATTTAGAAAGCTCCTCAAGGTCAGGGACTATCTTTTGCCTTTTTAAAAATTGTATTTGCAGTGCTTAGTATACTGCCTGGCACACATACTAAGTGACTGATAAATGTTAATTGTTTGATTTAAATGGTTTAATTTTTTGGCTTGCTTTTTTGTGTGTTTGTTTGTTTTTCTGGTGTTAGGCTACTAACAGTATACTCATGTAACTTGAGATCCACTGCACGTGACCACCCTATAGTTAAGATCAACCTTGAATCTTCTTGCTCTTTAGCAACTAGACCCTTAGATGTAGTTCAAGAAAGGTGAAAGTTAAATTGAGTTTAATGTTATAGTGAATTTTGCTGTGTTAAAAGATCCTGCTTATGTCCCAGAGAAGTTGTGGTAGCCCTGTTCCCTTTCACCTGTCAGAGTACTCTCCAGACTCCAGACTCAAAGACCAGGTATCCTTACTGCCTGGAGGAGCCATTCAATTCTGGAATTTAATGAGTGCAAACTCATCTAACTCCAGCCCCCAGCTTCTTAAACTGTGAGTCTCAACCTCATATGTAGTCTCACAACTGAATGTGGGGGGGGGGGGAGGTATCACAAAAATATGATTGATTATTAATTAATGTTTGATTTGTATACCTATTTTTATAACTGTATACCTGGAGTCACTTAAAATTTCTCAGACAAAAAGGAGTGGCAAGTAAAAATATTTTTAAAAGCCAGCTCCAGATTAGACTTCATACCTCATCTCTTCATCTACTATGTTACAATAACATATATAAGAAAACTGAGGACCCGTGTTGTTCTATGTGTCTCAATGTCTCATGAAATCTTTAAACTTGTTATCTAATTGAGCTTTTTACAAAATAAAGATTTCTGGTTTTTTTAAAAAATCATTTCCTAGGTTTTAATAAGATCTGGAGCTGGAAGGGTCCATGGAGATCATTTACCTAATTTTACAAACAAGGAAAAACTCAGGTCCAGAAAGAAGGGACTGGTCCATAATCATTACAGCTAATAGGTGTTGGAGGTGAGATTTAAAAACAAAACAAAACAAAAAAAATCTTCAGAGTCAGAGCTGAAAGGGACCCTAAATCTCTTTGTTGAACCACCTTATTTTATACATGAGGGTCAGTTCCCAGAAATTTAAGGGACTGACCAAGATTGCACAGGTAGTCAAAAAAAAAATTTCATAGATTTAGAATCCAAAGGACTCTTATAGACAATCTAATCAAACCCTTTTGTTTTGCATGGGAAGAATTGAGTCCCAGGGAAGTTGTCACCGATCTGGTCATGGTTCCTTAGGTGAATCATAAATGACAGTGCGAGAATTGAAACCCAGTTCCTGACTCCAAGGCCAGCACGCTCTGTTGGGCCAAGCTTCCTCCCCTCTTTCCTGATTCCAAGTCTAACAGTCTTTCCACACAACCGCATTGCCCTGAGAGAGTAATAAAAGTGGAGCCTGAGTAAAAGCTTTCCTCAGGCAGCCAGTTTCTCTATTGAGTATAAAAATGATTAAATGCAATTATAATTACAATTAACATTTGAATTAATATAGTACTCCTTTGAAGAAGTGGAGATTCTATGATCTGAAATGAATCTGAAATTGAATTCAACTTAGGACTTTAAAGTGTGGCAAAAAATTTCAGATCATATAAATTATTTGTGCAATGATCGCATTTTAAAAGAAATTTTGATATTCTTCCTTCCATAATTTTTTTTCCTTTCTGAAATCTCTAATTCTTTTTTTGGTTTTTGAGGAGAGGGAGGGTTTTGTGGGTGATGGGGAAGGAAGTTTGGTGAATGTCAGTGACCTAAAGAAATAAATGAACTTCAATAAAATATTTAAAAGAACCCCCCCCCCCCCAACAAACCTCTTTTCTCTGCAGTCTTCCTTGACTAAATAGAAGCAGAACATCATTTCCTATCTGACTCAGGCAAAATCAATCAAAGCATACTGAGCCGCTCCTATGAGCAGGAAACTGCTATTGGCAATGCCATCATAGTCTCCAACTCTCACACCCACTCCAGGAAACCCCAAACTAAAAAGAGAACACTCACTGTGTTTGTCTTGTTTGACTTCCGAAAGAGAGGACCAATATCTCATGCATTCTTTCACAGCTCTTAATATACTATGAATTCCTTAGCCATATATTTAAGACCTGCTACTATCTAGTTCCATCCTACTTTTCCAGCCATATTTCATAGTATACTCTGTCATGCAAACTATATTCCACCAAACAGGATTACTTTTAATTCTCTGATCTCTTCCTGTCCTTTTCCTGTCTTCATGAATTGATATAGGTTATCCCAAATTTTTGGACTATACTCTTCATCTCTGTGTTAAAGTCCTCTTTCTTTAAGTTTTACCTCCACTGTCACTTCATTCATGAAGTCTTCCCTAATCCCCTACTCCAACCCCAACAGGAAAATCATTCAGTTTCTCCTGAAAAGTCACTCAGATTTTCCTAAAGCATTTTGTCATAAACCACATTTAAACCACTTTTGTATATGTATATTCAAGAGCAATACATGTACCTTACACATAGGATTACAATAAAATAAAATACACAGGATTACAAGAAAATAATATAAACTATATTGCATGCAAACTCTAAAGGGAGAAAAAATACACTTTTCTAAATTTTTACTCTTGGAGATAAATTCTTCTGTTCCTTTTAAGATACAATTATTTATAGAATGACTAACATTAAATTTATTCATAATTAAATGGTGGTTATTTTATCTTCTCTTTTAAGAACTTAAATAGTACTGGAATTCTGGGTAGGACTGGCTCTATTTGAACTATTTTCTTTTGGGGATCCTATGACTTCATAGATAAAGATATTTATAACTTCGAGCAAGTTTCTTAGCTTCATAGCACACTAGGCAACTAAGACTATAAGTCAAAAAGAAGCTATCAACTTTTCTTGGCAGAGTTTCCTTTTACCATTGAAATAAATCACTAGTGTTTCTATTGGGCTTATATCCCAAAGAAATACTAAAGAAGGGAAAGGGACCTGTATGTGCCAAAATGTTTGTAGCAGCCCTGTTTGTAGTGGCTAGAAACTGGAAAATGAATGGATGCCCATCAATTGGAGAATGGCTGGGTAAATTGTGGTATATGAATGTTATGGAATATTATTGTTCTGTAAGAAATGACCAGCAGGATGAATACAGAGAGGACTGGCGAGACTTACATGAACTGATGCTAAGTGAAATGAGCAGAACCAGGAGATCATTATACACTTCGACAACGATATTGTATGAGGACATATTTTGATGGAAGGGGATTTCTTTGACAAAGAGACCTGAGTTTCAATTGATAAATGACGGACAAAAGCAGCTACACCCAAAGAAAGAACACTGGGAAACGAATGTGAACTATCTGCATTTTTGTTTTTCTTCCCGGGTTATTTATACCTTCTGAATCCAATTCTCCCTGTGCAACAAGAGAACTGTTCAGTTCTGCAAACATATATTGTATCTAGGATATACTGCAACATATCCAACATATAAAGGACTGCTTGCCATCTAGGGGAGGGGGTGGAGGGAGGGAGGGAAAAAAAATTGGAACAGAAACGAGTGTCAATATAAAGTAATTATTAAATAAAAATTAAAAAAAAAAAAGAAATAAATCACTAGTCCATTTCCTACCTCTAGCCTGCGATTTCATTAAATGAACTCCCAGTATGGAAACTTCTTTTCCCTCATCCAAGTAGAATATTTAGTCTTATAGATTTGCCTAAGAACATTTCGAGATTAAATGATTTTACCATACAAGTCATACAAGGATCATACAAGTAAGTGTGTTTCAGAAATGGATCTTAAAATTGGGTTTCCCTGATTTAATGTTAAATTGTTATTCATTATTTGAGGCTGTCTCTCTGATCTAGCATACAAACTTGTTAATGCACTTGAATCTTTCTACTAAGGTAAATGTGAATTTTTTCTCTCTCTCTGATAGTGATCTAGGAAGTGAGACTCTTTAAGATGGATGCATAGAACCTACCCTACATATAAGTTATCTGTAAACATTCTGTTCTCCCATATTCATAGTTGTTACCATCTGTATTCATTTTATTTTAAGTTCTGTTCTTTGTTAAAAGACTATTTTCTTTTTTCAGTTAGCAAAGTTATCTTAAATGGTTAAAAAATAAATAAAATAAAATTGGGGGAATCCCACCCTGTACCCACATTTAAAATCCAGACTGAAGTGTGTGGTTGACTAAAACTTAACCACATATGCCAGCCATTGTGCATTCCAGGGTTTTTTTGTTTTGGGGGTTTTTTTGGCCAAGTATTGCTCTGAGAACCTTATCCAACCTGCCTAAGAGAAGATTTGTGGTAGAAAATAGATCCACACATAGGCTGCTCATACTGTAAAGTATCAAAATTTTTAAGTGTAAACCCTAAGGGTATATGGAAATTTGACGTCTTTTTGATTAAAAAGATCAACATTTCCATTTTAACTTGAAGTTTGGGTAAACATTATGCTATTTTTCCATCTAAGACTTTTTTTTTTCCATAAGTGAATTTAACATTAAGGATCTTTTAAAAAAAATATGTCTAGCAATAAATGTGATTACCTCTTGCAACCAAGACTGTCCATTGCAGTGTGTATAGTGTCCCAAATTCAGGTTTTAAGTCAATATTTGAATAAACAAATGTCTTATGAGGAAACAGGCCAACACCTATTAAAAATATTTATATAGGTGTCTCTGAAATACTTGCATGAGAATCTCTAATGGGAAAAACTCTGAAAGCTGCAAATTCAAAATCTGAGTAACTTTG